>NC_142009.1:242967532-243267532 GCF_049901735.1 Notechis scutatus | reverse complement strand
GAAAAAAACTTTTGATATGAAATTTACCTTGACAATACAATTAATTCAATAAACATTTATTCAAGTTTTCTGCTGTTCTCCCATTTATTCCAAACTCAGTCTTTTCTAATAATTATTTATTTTTACAATCTTTACCTTTTAATAATTATCTCACACTATTACAGAAATCCTTTCAGATACAGTAATTACAAAAAATTTAATGCAACATTAGAGAAAGAACTATGGGAGAAATTTTTAATTATAGGCAGACTTGTGTGAAGTTTTAAATATTTATATTTAATTTATATTTTGCCTACAAGTCAATATTGACCCCTGGTGAGATCCTGAACTAGTCCTTGCAGTTTTCTTGGCAAGATTTTCAGAACAGAAATTATTATTGCTCATTATTGTAAATAAATAAATGAGCTTCTGCAGGTGGCAATGACATCTAATACCTTCATATTAAAAGTCAGAGAGGACTTTATTTAAAAAAACAATGTTTTTTAAGTATGACTGAAAAGATATCATTCGTTATAAATATGCATACACACACACACACACACACACACACACACACGAACTTGCCTCTTTGGTGAAAAATGGATTTGCATAAGAGCAGCTTGATTCATAGCATCGATCCAGTCATTCATGTCTTCTTGAGTATCTGCACTAAAGTAGTATGTGCGCATCCCTGAATGCTCTGCCTGAGAGCCAATAACAGAACTCTTATTATAAATATAAGCCCTCATGCCTGTATGGACAGCCTGCAAACAGAGAGAGAGAGAGAGACAAAAGATACTTCAAGCAATGTCGAAGGAGAAAATACCATGCTTTTGAAAGTACAGCAGCTACTTAAATTGCAAAATGTTTTAAATAATCAATATGGCCTCTATAACAAAATATAAGGTGGTACCATCAAAATCATTACAGTACGGCACCTGATATTTCTGTGTAATAGGATAAACGTGTAAGTTGGTGTTTTTTTCATACAATTCCAATGACATCTGGAATTGTTTCTGGTATCAGCAACTTAACATTTTATAACATTTCCCTTATCTCAAGGAAATGGATAGCAAATATTACACTGATAGGGCGGCAGAGTTTATGTTTTCTCATTCTTTGAAATTATAAATATTAGATTGCTGTGTAAATAATATATTGAGAAGAAGAAAATTACAAATCTTTAATACTATCAATTTTTATTAGAATGAATATTTTAAAGAGTTTTTTTCTGTTTTTATTAAAAAACATAAAACAGTTGTAAACTGTTACTGTGGTTAAGATTGCTTTGAATACACTATTTTACTGTGCAAATACAGTTTTTAAAAATGATAGCACCCTTTGGATCACATCACATTTGGGGCAACTTAAGTACAAAAATATTGCTTCTTATTACAGTTGCTTTATATGCCATGCTGCATACAGCCACAACATTCAGTGAAACACAGGGCAGAGTACAGAGTACAGAGTATTTTGGGGGAATCAGAGCATGAAGGAACATCATACAAATTAGTTCAAATTATGATGCTACTACATACATGCCACATTAGTAAAGACAAGGAAGGGAACAACACCACAACTAAATCTGTTTTGTTACAGAGGCATATAGAAACACTATAACCAACACAGAGCTTTAGCATGAGAAGAGAATGTGTGGATAAATAAATAAAGCTAGCAAATAGCACTTATCAAGTGACAGAATTCACAGTTAAAATCTATGACAAAAGGAACTACTTTTATCTTTTTGACAAATATAACACAACTTTCAGGTTGCTTAAATATACATGAAAACAAAGAACAGAAAGCACCTCATTTTTTTTCTTTTTATGTACACTGAGAGCATATCAAATTCCTTGTGTGTCCAATCACACTTGGCCAATAAAAAATTCTATTCTATTTTTTCTATTCTATTCTATTCTATTCTATTCTATTCTATTCTATTCTATTCTATTCTATTCTTCTATTCTATTCTATTCTATTCTATTCTATTCTATTCTATTCTCTTCTATTCTCTTCTATTCTCTTCTATTCTCTTCTCTTCTATTCTATTCTACTCTACTCTACTCTACTCTACTCTACTCTACTCTACTCTACTCTATTCTATTCTAGAAATGCTAATCAAGATATTCAGGCCTCAAGTTCCACTTAACCTTCTATAGGCAAATCTATTCACACATGTATATATATAATTTACCAGGGCACATTGTTGAAGTACGTAGATGTTGGTGATTCTGATCTATTTTGTTGTGAGCTCCTGGATTCTGTCTGAGCTTGGTTGTTTGTTTGCAGATGTTTTATTACCGAACTATGCAATATTGTCAGTGCTAGTAGTGAGTGTCAGTTTTACGCTCTGTTTATATACAGTAGCTTGCTCTATCCATATTGAGGTGTGCTTTTCTCCTTGGTAGTTCTTTGATTAGGTTATTGTTTTCTGCTAGATTGTTTGTCTGGTGTTAATCCCTGCTTATCTGAGTGTAGACTGCTGGAGATATGTATTCTGCTCTTTTAGTTTCCTTCTTAGCTTTTTTATTGTCTCTTTTGAGTGGTATGTAAATGTAATTTATCTTTCTATGTTTATTGATGGCTGAGATTAACATATCTAGCCATTAGCAGACCACTAAAACTTCTTAAAGACAACTATCCCAAACCATAGAGTCCTTCTGTGAGGGAGGCGGGCAGTTTCAAAAGATGATGATGATGATCATAATAATAGCAGATTTATTGACTAGAATCAAATCTCCCACTACATGCAGTACAGTATTTGGTGACTGCTACTTTTAGAGATCAGTACTGAAAATATCAGAATGTGGATTACTTTTCATTTAGTTGAAATTATTTTAAAAAATACTGTTTTCCTTAGTATAGACATTGTAACTGTGAGCTCTTCATTTTTTTATGCAATTAGTGACAATAACATGGTCAGTACTGGTCAGGATATCCTAGAATTACCATAGTTATCCAAGTAACTATGAGAATGACCAAAGGAACCATAACTGATCTGATAAGCCATTTGCAGCTTGTATTAGTAACAATAAAGAAATTATGCTTGGTTTTGGTTATGGGCTTTCTGAATTTTAAGATGGGTTATACAATCATAATAAAGACTGTCTGGTTCTTAATGCAGCACACAACTTCCTCCAGATGAGGGTCTATAGAACAGCCTTTTCATTAATAGTCTAGTTAAAAAAGCAGAAAGCAGAACTTTGCCAAGATCCACATTTGGTGGTAAAAGAAAGCAAGCTTACACAATTAGAGTAAGCAACACATGTCATGTTATCAGCAAACCCTGCCACTAGAAAGACTATCTCCACCATGTGTAACTGATAGCATAAAACAGCAATGTCTAAATATAAGCCAGTTATCTCTTAGCAGCACACCAAATAAGCAACATAAAAAGGTATGATTTGTAAGTGCAGAGACAACCAGTAACAGCAAAACACACAATAATTTGGTGAGCCATAAATTGGGATACATAGTTCTAATTAACAACCATTTTTAAATACATCACATACACATTCACAATAGGGATGAAAAAAATGATATTTGGTACCTATTCATGCATTCAGATGCCCTTATTCTGGAAAGAGGGAGAAGGAAAGGCAGTCTCTTTCCCATATTGCACAGAAGAAGAAATGGAGAACAAACCCAAAGCACACATCAATAAGAACAGAACAAGAACAAAGTTGAAAAAGTTAAAAAGATGGAAGCCTAAATCATTAATAGGAATTTGGTGTAAGTTCAACCCCTTAGACACAGCCATTCACCCTTTTTATAAAATGACTATATGGAATCGTAATTCTTCTGAAGTTCATTTAAAATACCACCCTCCATAATTTTTCTCACTTGGAACTGAAAAACAGCAGGATTGCTAAAAATATAACCAAGTTGATAGTCCTGGATGTAAACAGTAGGGAATCAGTTGAGAAGACAGTTAAATAGAAAGCACAGAAAGACCATGTAATTACGAGCAATGTGCCTTTAAGATTTCCATTCATCCAAGGAAAATCAGTGCAGAGTCTCCTAAGATAAGGAATGTGCAACATATTATTTTAATTGTGTTCATACATAATACAGGACACCAACCAATATTACACAAATTACTCTATGTAATGTAGGCTCTAGGCTTTCTGGCTACAGAATAAAGAATAAATATTAGTATCTATAGATTCTTGCAGACAAAAAAAGTTAATTTTAGGGAGGGAAGGACGGAAGGACGGACGGACGGAGGGATGGACAGATGGAGGAAGGGAGGGAGGTAGGGTTAATAGTGGGGTATTTTTCAAACTAGCAATGTGTTTTAGACATGCTAGCTTACAGTAAATCTGGGATTTAAAAAATTATCTAATTTTTAAATGGAAAGCCATTGGGAATAACAGCTTGCATGTTTTACTTCATTGGGAAAGACAATAGGAATAAATCCTGTTGTGTTTTACTTCTAAGTAAATATATGAGTTTGCACTACAAATATTTAATATCAATCTATATATTGGAATATTATCAATGAAATAAAGCCCAAGTACACAAGGATAAATACTTCTGAAAATAGTAGTTGTGACAATAAACATTTGGAAAAATACTGTCTACATTTTTATGAATTATGCAAAGTATTAGACAAAGTATTTGACTTCAAAGATGGAATAATTTAGATTAATACATATACTGATTTGGATGCAACAATGGCAAATAAATTACACTGAGCTCAGGACATAAAAAAGAGAAAAGAACTGCATAATTACAACCAATCTGAAAGACTGCTTTTATGGATTCATTCAGACCAGTGGTGGGATTCAATTTTTTTTAACTACCGGTTCTGTGGGCCTGGCTTGGTGGGCGTGGCAGGGGAAGGATACTGTAAAATCTCCAGTCAGAGGAGGTATTTGCCGGTTCTCCGAACTACTCAAAATTTCCACTATCAGTTCTCCAGAACTGGTCAGAACCTGCTGAATACCACCTCTGATTCAGACACTACATTTTCCACCAAAGAAATAAGAAAACTAATTTGTTTATTCCACCATTTCTTCCTATGAATAGCAAATTATAATGCATGAGTATGCTTCTGTTATATACAGTAGAAATTGAAATTTATGCCGATATGACCCCTAAGATAGACTGCTACAATGTAATCTCCAATAGGTCACCTTGAGAGACTATTTCAAAACTATAGTTGGTACAGAATGCAGCCTGTAGAAGGATGGAGAATGCAAGCTGCTACAGCTAGGTTATCCATATGCTGCAGGTGCTGCATGGGCTATCTACGGTTTCCATATACAATTCAAAATATTGATTTTGACTTTTAACACCCTCAACGGCTTGGCTCCTAGGTATCTGCAGGAATACTTCTTCCTAGTAGAGTTATCTTATCCAATGAGTTCATCCCCGCTAGAGATATTATCTGTACTCACTATGTGAGAATTTACATCAGTGGGAGTCCAAGGTTAAGTGTCTCTGTTAGGGCTTCTCATGTCCCGTTAGAAATGAGACTTGTTTCAACATACTTCCATAATAAAGTAGTGAAAAGTGAATTATTTTGTAGGGAGTTGCAGCTATATAGTGTTCACAGAGACCAATGAAGGTGAGGTTTGAATTTGAACTATGTTATATTGTGTTTTTAAACTGTTTTTATTTTCATTGACTGCTCTGTTTTTATTCAATCTAGTTTTTATTTATTTCATAAATTTAGCCGTCCTAAATAAATAACTCTAAGTGATGTACAAAGTTAAATACACCAAAACAAAAGAACAAAATACTGATAGTCCTCGCCTTATTTAGTTCATTTAGTGACCGTTCAAAGTTACAACAGGACTGGGAAAAGTTACTCATGACTGTTTTTCACACTTTGAGGCCACATGATCAAAGTGACTTATGACAGTTTTTCACCATTGCATTCCTGAGGTCACATGATCAAAATTCAGATGTTTGGCAACTAGGTCATACTTATGACAACTGCAGTGTCCTGAGGTCATGTGATCAGCTTTTGCAACCTTCTGACCAGCAAAGTCAATGGGAAAGCCTGATTCATTGAACAAACTGGGTTACTAAGTTAACAACTACAGTGATTTACTTAACAACTGTGACAAGAAAGGTCTTAAAAGAGGGGGAAAATCACTTAACAAATGCCTCACTTAGCAGTATAAATTTTAGTGATTGTAAAACAAGGACTGCCTGTAACCCAAACCATAACAATTAAAAAAAATTAAAAACCATTATAAAAAACAACAACATCCTACACCAGCAGGAGAGTACATTCCATTTCCCTAGCCTGATTCCCATGTCATGGGATCTCCAGACCAGATGGCAAAGCCAAGGTGTCAGACTTTTCTGGAAGACCAGCAAGATGAGGGTTAACCCAACCTCAGGAGCAATGATCTTCCAGAACAGGGGTCTTCAACTTGACAACTTTAAACTTGTGGACTTCAACTTCCAGAATTCTTCCTCCAGTCATGTTAACTCAGGAATTCTGGGAGTTGAAGTCCACAAGTCTTAAACTTTGCCAAGTTTGAAGACCCTTGGATTAGAGGATAGGTACTGTGGCAGAAAATGCTGCCTTCGAGTCTCCCATCAGATACATTACTTTGTGAATGGGGCCCGCCACATGCCTTTCTTTTTATTACGTATTAGTTCTTATATTTTACTGTTGTAAACTGTTAGTTTCAAGGTTCACCAGTATATATCATTGGGCAAACTGTCAGGGAGGCTAATTCATCCATCTCTATTCTTATCTTCAGGATCACGAGTGATTTGAACACTTATATCCATGAAAAATGGAACATGTAATTTATTTTACTAATCAATAATGTACAATTTTCTAGAGTATAATTTAGCATACATATTTTATGAGGAAGTTAGAATTATGTATTCATTACAGGTAGTTCAATGGCACTTTCTTCCATCTATAAAATATGCACACTGATAAAATGTAACACCACCTAATTAACCACCCACAGTAATTAAACTTGTGGGAATATATTATAGATAAATAAATATATTATCTCTTCTGGAGGCACTGCTGTCTTACTTTCCACTTGGGTGCAGTTTGTGGGTTAGCATTTTTCAAACACATAATGAAACCAACAAACTACTTTGCAATTGGAAGAACTGTGGTTTAGGTTTATGATTGTTTATGTAACATAAAATTAGCACATACGGTGCTAATTACAGTTCCTGAAAAAAATAAAGGAAGATAGCCATGCAGCTATCTTAAATCTCTTTTCCACTGTAAAGCACCCAGCCAAAATCTTTACCATTATATATAATGTAACATCTAATTATTATTGGAAAGCAGAATACAAATATGAATGGCATGTATTTTTAATTTGATTTAGATTTTCTTTTTAGTTAAACAAACTGTCAACCACAATATACCATCTCATATGTGAATTATTAATTTATTTCAAATAGACAAAATGTATTATATCCCCAAAGTTATTTTTTTTTCCTGATAGGTGTCTTTTTACAGTTGAAAAAAACTCTAACTCAAAGGAAATTGATACTTCCATCCACTTTTTATAATCATTTTTGGACTCAATCTTTTTGTATTGAAGAACACCAAACAAGATAAGAACACTGAATTAGATAAGTTCAGAGTTAATGTACAGTACTTATAAAACTCAGCATTATATGTTTCTGGGTTTTAAAGTTAAGGCAGAGTACTAAGTATTGTATATTAAATAATAGCAACAAAGCCTAAATTTAACTATGGGTTGAAATGATTTTCCAAATACAGTCAAACTAATGCTAGTTGTGTTAAAACTAATCCCATTCCTGATGACAAGCAGAAAAAAAAGTTGCATATGCAACAAGTGTAAAATTTGGAGTTTTACTACTATTGCAGAACTTCAAAACTTTCTTTATCTGATGAGCTTGTTGTTTAAAAACATGCTCCATGAAGTTTTAAAAATACATTACTCTAACTACAGAATTAGAATTTATCATGTAATTTGCCAGTTGGAATCATTCCAGATTGGCTCAATTCAGGGTCCAGTCAAGGAAAATAAAAGTCCAAAACCTATTGTTTTGCAAAATCTACCTAAAGACATTTCAGATATTGTTTCCGTTGCAAGCTATCCCAATGCATCAGAAAGCCAACTAGCTTCTTTTATGACACCTTTTCAAGGAAATATCAAGACTATATTGAAAAAGAAATGGTACAGAGATACTTCAATTCTATTTTTCTATTAAATATAAAGGGAGACCTATAATCTTTAAATCTAATATATATGTATATCAAAATGCAACACATCTGCTTGCTTAAAAGAAACCATATAGTTTGCAATTAGTAAATTTACCTTAAAGGAATATTTGCGATTTATATGATCTTCAGGTCCCACAGGTGAAATTACATAACTAGGCAATGGTATACTTCCAAGAACAGATTCTTCTCTGCTGTCTTTTGAATGAAAGAAATAATCAAGTTTCAATATTTTAAAAAATAAAACACAATATGTTTACAGCAAAACTAACTGGTGTGGTCAAAAAACCTAAATATAGCAAGTGAAGGACTTACCTGGGTCATTTGGGATTGAAGTGATTGAGCAAAAATACACACACATGATATTTTCACCACATGATCAATAGCACAGAAGCTACTAAATGTTCACTAGATTCAAATGCTACCTTCCAGATGAGACAGTGAGTACTTTAAAAAACTAAGGAGTGGTTACAATATAGTGGGGAAGCACATGTGTGCGTGCAGAAGGCCCTAAGTTCAATCTTTTGCATTTCCAATAAAAAGAAAGTGAATTGGCAGCTAGGATAAAGTGTTATCTAACTCTTTATAAAGAAGATTCCAATTTCTGCCCATATTGCTAAATATACTGCAAGTACATTGCAGTATATAATTTGATGTAAATTACTTCCCAACAATATAAAAAATATAGTCCAATGTTCTGTTTCCAACAGTGTTCAGTTCTTCCTGCAAAACTTAAAGCAGAGAATGGAATGGTAATTTTTCAGCTTGAAATTGTCTCCCCTCCCCTACTGAGTTTCACACCAATTGAAGTTCCTTGATCATGTCAATAACTAAATGATTACTCTTTTAATTCATGTATGCATTTTATTAAACTATTGTCATCCATTTTTCAGATAAAACTGCACAGCTGACGTATGAGAGAAATGAAGTATATGTAAAGAATACAAACTGATGCATCAAGTGTCCACTTCACATTTAAATAAGAAGATCAAGGCCTTTGTACATTTCAGTTTGCTCTAATTATTCATTCTTTAATGGAACCATGCAACATTGTTCACAAGGTTAAAAGTATTCAAAAGAAAAAGAGTGCTAGTGAAGATGTATGCGACACCTGAATAAACAGTAATTTTTTACTTTCTCTATATGAGGAATACATACAACACTTAATCTGTCAGTGTGGTATCAGAAATGCATGTATATAAAATGCAATAGTCATTAATCTTCTCTCAAATATCATATTCACCAAAACAAAAGATAAGCTAAATTCCAAATGGCTAAGCCCAAATAAGGAGTGGATGGGGAAAAAAAAAGCATGTCTCGTATTTTGCTTGTGCAAAAATCTTGTGCTCACTTTGTTAACCCAGGCTTGCCAACTAGAAGCCAATCTTGGAGATTCCTTAGAGGATATGTGGATATATGACACACCAGTGTATATGTACACATTGTATTTACACATCAGTGTATATCAGAGGTGGTATTCAGCAGGTTCTGACCAGTTCTGGAGAACCGGTAGCGGAAATTTTGAGTAGTAGTTCGGAGAACCGACAAATACCACCTCTGACTGGAGATTTTATAGTATCCTTCCCCTGCCACGCCCACCAAGCCACGCCCACAGAACCGGTAGTGAAAAAATTTGAATCCCACCCCTGGTGTGTATGTATCCACATAATCAATCATTTATCTAAAACTGTTAAAAGTCTCAGTCCCAAAAAGGGGAAAGGCCAGAATAAAACCAGTATTAAATAAATAACTAATTAAAATGAATTGTCTGAAAAGTATGTTGTACATTAATGAACTCACATCTGAATATACTAATCTTTCTCTTTTAAACCACTCTCACAAAAAATAATAAAACAATGCACCTAATTTCTGTTGGTACTGCAGGAAGAATGCAGAGGCAAAAATGAATGAGGATTAAGGAATGGATGAAGAAAAGGGAAGGGACTGAGCAGGGAAGGAAAAACTAAGGAAGGAAGCCCTGTTTGTACTTTACAAAAAGTTAAATTTGTTAGAAAAGGAATTCTTCTCAAGCCATTCCTCAGGCTTACATTAATAATAACTATATTCATTTGTAACTCTATTTTTAATAGCTGTCTTTTATTCTTAAAGAATGTAGCACAGCTTCCTAAATTAATTGGTAAGTATTTGAGGGAAATATCTATGGATATTTCATCCAGATCATGTCATCCAGTCATCCAGATCATGGTTGTCCAAAAAGTAGATTTTAAAGAGGCAACTGGACTTTCTGGTTTTTCTTTGAAGACGTTTCACTTCTCATCCATGAAGCTGCTTCTTCCCCACCATCCAGCCAGAGCTGAAGAAGCTTCTTGGATGAGTAGCAAAAGATCTTCAAAGAAAAACCAGAAAGTTCAGTTGCCTATTTGAGGGAAAAGCTTCATATATGATAAATATGGTAAGTGGGAAATAAAAAGGTGATTTCACAGTTGCAGAAATATTTTTAAACAAAGATTTATATTCACTAACCTTTATAATAAAATAAACAGTAATCTGCTAGCACAAACCACCTTCTTTTCCATAATCTCATTCCAGAGCTATCCTGAAACACAAATGACAATAGGTATCTGGTAAAAACTTAGAATAAAATAACACAGAAATATACTAAATAAAATTTGGAATGACTATGTGCCTCTTTAATGTATGAAAATGTGCTAAAAAACTTAGCCAGCTACCCTAGCATATCATAATCAAGCCTACTTCTGAATGTTTTACAGTTCTTCTAGAAGGTAGGGAAAGTTAGAAATTAGCATAAATAAATTAGCACACTGGAAGAAGAGCCTGGTGTCTTGTTAGAAATGATTAAAACAGATGTAGTAGACATGAAGAAGACCCTCATATGATATGCTTTGCCCCACTTTTGTTCCACTGTAATTTCATATCCATAAATTTGTTAAAATATTATTATGAATATCAGCATGGTTTAACAGCAGGAATATACTTAATTATACAGTACATCCCCAAAGTGGAATTTATTACTATGAAGAATTTTGATTATACCAACATAGGGTGTAATAATAAAAAAAAGATACCCTTCAACATGACCCCAAATTTACAGTTTTGGATTGATGATGTATGTGAACTGACTCTACTGGTGTTAATAGAAAGATTGATCAGAAAGATTAAGTGTGCTTGAAGTGTTTAAAAATGGGTTGAATGACTTCCTTCATAGTTATTACAGTATGCTTTTCTCATTTCCTTTTAAAAAAATATTTGCTTGTTAAGTTCATTTCTTCTTTTATCCCCCCTTTCTTTGTAAATTAAAGCAACTTTTTTAAAAAAACTATAATACTCACTTGTTTGTGAAGCCAGCCTCTGACCACAACAGGAATATTAGGGTTTCTCCTTATAGCTTGATCCCTTTTCCCAAAGCTATGAACTTTATTGCTAGATTTTACTAACTAAAAAAAAGCATATACAAAATAAGTAAGTACGAACTATATTTAGGACTAACCCTTAACTCCAAAGAAACAGTGGAATAATACAAAAACTTATATTTTACTTTTGACTGTGTAATTTACACTACTAGTTGATTAAGTATTAAAAAAAAAAAATCAGCAGAAGCAAATATCTGACAACATTATAATAATGAACTATTGAAATACAAATTTACGACGTTTCAGTCCTTCAAATCCTATTGCTTGATCTCTGCAAATTGGAAGGTAGTAAAGAGAAACTGCAGTACAGGTAGTCCTTAACTTACAATCACAATTCAGCCCAAATTTTCCATTCCTAAGCAAGACACTAAGGGAATTTTACTCCATTTTACAACCTTTTTTTGACACAGTTGTTAAGTGAATCACTGCAGTTGTTAAGTTAGTTTACACAGTGAATTAAGTGAATCTGCATATATTTATATATTTATACTCAGATTACTGCTAATTTTCTGTTTTAATATTCATGTGAATCTATAAAATAATGTTTCACTAAGATCAGAACAAAGACACTTTGAACGCAAAAGCTGTAGGAGATGATCAGACTGAGCTTGAGGGGAGGGAACAAGTATGTCATCAATCTTGAATCCCTTTGCACCCAGAAAAGATCGAAGTCCAAGCCACTTTGAATTTTGTTGACTCTTATTTACTTCCCATTAGCTTTGACCTTGCAGGGAGTCTTAGCATGCAATAAACCTGCATTCATTAGAAATGCCTTTTCTCCTGATTTCTCGCATTTGACAAAAACCCTGATATAAATTTTCGTTCATAAATGAAAAAGAACAAGCTAAAGACAAACATGCCATAACCTGCAATTTGATTCTATAGTACAATTTTCTCGGGAACATTTTCCAGTTATTTTGGAATTTATAATTGGGCTTGTGTGTGTATATATATATATATATGCAAGACAAATATGTGTGTGTGTGTGTGTGTGTGTGTCTTGCAATAATAGGACAGTTATTCTTATTTTTGTATTATTTTCATTAAAATATTTGCTCTCTGGGATATAAAACAGTGTTTTTCTAGAAGTATTTATGTCAAGCTTCCCTCCACATAACAGATGCCTATAAGACTAATGATTTGGATTTTGTTTCATAAAATTACAATGCCCAGAAGAATCAACTGTAAGTCCAAGCACCAAAGTATATTTTAAACCAATGTTTAGCACAAGATCACAAGAGCAATGCATACTTAGGATCAACCCCCTACACATCTTTAAGAACATAGAAAATAGGGATATATCTAATTCAAATCTAATGCATTTCTTCTACGGATCCATGAATTTCTTCTACAGATTTAATATAGTACAGTTAGCACAATGCCCCCCAATACGACTCATTCTCTTAATATGCTTCATTTTTCAAATTTCATTAAAAACTCAAATTTACCTTGGATCCAAGTTTTGTATCTGTAGTGGATGTAGTTACAGCAGTAGATGTTTCACTGACCATACTTGAAGGTCTTTGGTTTATCTGATGTTTGGACATATGTGAATTATGCCTGAAAGAAAGAAATCACAATTGAATTGATTATTAAAATCTTATTTTAAACTGTGGAACTAGGATGAACTAACTCTGCAAATGTTCCGTGTTTCTAGTTTACCAGTTCAATAAATAGCTTAAGCTAGATGAAACATCATTCATATCATTAAAAACGGTCAAACCTTCAAATCAAATTTTATTCCTGATGGCTTACAACCCATGTAGTTTTCTCAGCAGCAATACAATGGTTTGCTATTGTGTTTCTCCAGCATGTTTTTTTTTAAACTTCCCTGTTTATTTTACAGACCTCGAATCCTCTGAAAGTCTCTTAATGCTCTTAATATTTACATCCTAATCAGGCCTGGCCCTTCCAAGGTCCAAAAAAGCTTAGTCAGGTGGTGCTGCGTAATTGCATAATTGGCTTTGAAAAAGGAAAGCATAGTCCTGGGAATGTAATCTTGTGGCCTGCCATAAGAGCAAAGATTACAACTTTCCCACTAAAATCTAAATCCGCATTCTCTTTTTTTAGAATTAACACAATAAATATAGTCCTCAACTTACAACTGTTCACTGAACAGTGGTTCAAAGTTGTGATGGTCTTGGAAAAGGTGATCTATGATCCGTCCTCGAAGTCACATGCATGGTCACGTGGTTGCATGTGATTTTCGGCACTTGGTAAACGACTTGCATTTACAATGATTACAGCATCTTGCATAGTCATGTGATCACAATTTGCAGTCACCCCAGATGACATCTCACAAGCATATCGATTTTACAGAAGACAATGTTGAAAAAGCACTACGCAATCTAAAACCATCTCTATCTATTGGACCGGACGGAATACGGGCCTACTTATTAAAAAAGCTATCCACTGCCATAGCAGAACCTCTAAGCATAATCTTTGAAAAATCTTTCACGACCAGCTCCTTGCCAAACCTATGGTCACAAGCCACGGTCATCCCCATCTTCAAAAAGGGAGACCCCAGCCTAGTTGAAAATTACAGACCAATCTCTTTATGCTGCGTCACCTGTAAAGTCATGGAATCAATTATTAACCAATCCATCATGCTCCACTTAGAGACAAACAACCTACTCTCTAATAAACAATTTGGTTTCAGAAAAAAAAAACTATCCTGCAATCTGCAACTCTTACATTGCAAAAACATATGGACTACACAACTCGATCAGGGCAAAGCAATAGATGCAATCTACATAGACTTCTGTAAAGCCTTTGATTCAGTGGTACACAACAAACTACTCCTAAAACTAAAATCTTACGGAATCTCTGGACACCTGTATTACTGGATAGAAGCATTCCTGTCAAACAGACAACAAATGGTCAAAATTGGGAGCGTCCTATCAAATTCTCAACAGTGGTGTCCCCCAAGGCAGTGTTCTAGGACCAACTCTCTTCATACTCTACATAAATGACCTCTGTGATCATATCAAGAGCAACTGCGTCCTCTTCGCTGATGATGTAAAGCTATTCAACACCATAGACAATACTGCTACCCTTCAAAAAGACCTTGACTGTGTATCAGAATGGTCAAACAAATGGCAACTTCAAATCTCAACAAATAAATGCTCTGTCGTAGATATTGGCAAAAAAAATCAGAAAATAAAATACAGGCTGAATAGTCAAGACCTTGTTGATGATCCAAACTCTGTCAAGAATCTTGGAGTACTCATCTCTAATGATCTAAGTGCTAGAGCCCATTGTAACTACATAGCCAAAAAGGCATTAAGAGCTGTTAACCTAATCTTACGTAGCTTTTTCTCTGATAATATTACACTACTAACTAAAGCATACAAAACATTTGCTAGACCAATACTCGAATACAGCTCATCAGTCTGGAACCCACATTACGTATCTCATATTAACAGAGTTAAGAAAGTCCAGAAATATTTCACAAGAAGAGTTCTCTACTCCTCTACTCATTGCAGAATACCTTATGCCACCAGACTTGAAATTCTAGACCGAGAAAACCTAGAACTATGCCGCCTTTGGTCTGATCTAAGGATAGTATATAAAATCATACATTGCAATGTGCTACCTGTCAATGAATACTTCAGCTTCAACCATAACAATACAAGAGCAAACAATAGATACAAACTCAAGGTTAATCGCACCAAACTTGATTGCAGGAAATACGACTTCAGCAACAGAGTGGTCAATGTCTGGAATACTCTACCTGACTCTGTGGTTTCTTCCCCAAACCCCAAAAACTTTAACCTTAGACTGTCTACTATTGACCTCACCCCTTCCTAAGAGATCTGTAGGGGGCGTGCATAAGCGCACCAACATGCCTACCATCCCTGTCCTATTGTTTCTTTTATTTTTCTTATATGTATCCATGTATTAATAACTATGTTTTTACTTATACCTATTATCTTGTAAGCAATTGACAAACCAAATAAATAAATAAATAAATAAAATAAAGCAAAATCAATTGGAGAAGCTGGTTTCTTGTACCTAAAATGGGACTAGAACTCTCCTGGTTTCTAGCCCAGCACCTTCTTCGCCTTTTACTTTAAAAAAAAACCTTTTACTTTTGCCTTTTGAACCTGAATAACATTGTGTTTTTAAGAGTATAACTTGTAACCTAGTTCTTTTTTAATTTGAATTTATTGTCTTTTGCCACAGGAAAATCCTGTAGCTTATAAATGTCACTGTAATATGGAATGTATGCCTTGACCTCTATTGTTGTTTTGCCAAATTAAAGCGCTCATGCCATATTGCATTTTAAATCTTCAAGCAACAGCACAGGTCGTGAAAGAAAAGATGAGACTTAAATTAGCAACATGATAGAATTTTCCATCTAGGGTTATGGCTAAATGAAGTCATGGAATATAACATACTGTATTGTTGCACTGAAATCTCACTATTCTTATCTAGCTTAACACAGCCAAATAAAACGTCTGACAAACGAGATGTCCAGAATGTTTCCATTGTTGTCACTGATATTCAATCAAGGAATACATAAAAACAGGCCACTAAAACAGTTATTGGGTCATTGTTCATTATTTCTCTTATAAAAGACCAAACTATCAGGAGAAAGCAGCAAGTGAAACCATGACAATCAATTTCATGATTTCACTCAAGTCAAGAGAAGATTAACTGCCATCTATCTTCAATTTAATGTTTTTTTTCAGGACTCAACAATTTAACAGATTATATATTTTAAGGATATGGAGCTTTTTTTAAATGCGAAATTTAGTTTTCCACAATTACAAAGCATCTGTTTGTTAAAGGTATAAAACCTTTTTAAATATCGCAAATATACATGAATAATACTGAAACAAGGATGAAATATTATGTTCATAGCATTTTCAAACAGATGATGTAGTACACCTAATAAGTGTTATAACATCTTTTGTTTTCTTGTGTTTGTATCTGAGGAAAATATTTTAATTTTTTACATAAAGAATTGCATTTTCTTTGCTTCTATCTTTGTTTTAGCCCAAATCAATATTCTGAAGACTGCCTTTTTTCCTTGCTAACTTGTGCACTTTTCAGAAAGGAATATACAACCCTTTTCAGGCTGAGGGGTTTATTGGGCCTTTGAATAGCATGATGAGAACTGTGGTGGGAGACTGCCAAGAACTGAAAAGGGCTAGAACAAAAACTAAAATGAAGTTCATTGTCATTCAATTAATTAAATGATATGTGTATTATTATTCATATGTACCTAATAATTTTCCCCTTGTCACAGTACAATGTAATTCAGCCTCAGTTTTTTAATGGAGGAGAGTATTTTTATTTGTGGAGCCTGGGATGGAAAAGTGGTACAATGGGAAAAAATTGTTTCGGCATTCATTCATAAGGAATTGGAATGAAACAACAACATACACTTAATAGGTAGTTATAGAATAAGATTGTAGAATTTCAACTACTAATTAAAGGTTAAAAACAGTTATTCGATGCCTAAGGCAAATCAATCTACTTACTCCTCTTGTAAAATGAACTCCACGTTTTCTGGGGAAAACTGGCCAGTCACTGGATGTTTAAATGTGGTAGTTTGGTGGTTGTGGCTGAAAGGAAAATCAAAATCTAGTTCAATACCAAAGTAAGCACAAATAACAGAAAATAACATTTTACCAAAAAAATCTTATTACACCTGAATGGCTTTTGCTTAGTACAGGTACATTTCTTGCGCTAAGCTGCAGAGATGAGATACAAGTAGTTTCCTGAACATATCAGATATGATATCACATATCAGCTCTACTATTTATTTCAATCTGTAACAAGGATCCATTTATTATGTTCCTGCTTCTGACATTTAAGAAAAATAAGCAATGCATGTTTCTATACTCGCTTTCAAAAACATTGCTTTTGCTTTGGAAAGATTAAGTTATTATCATTTGTTTCTTTTAAATCTTTGGAGTTGCACTTTCTGCCTGGTGGCTTCAGGGAATCCTCCCTGGTCTATGATTGGTCAGTAGCGCTAGATGGTTCAGTAGGAAAAAAAAGGGCAAAGGACATCAATTCCTGTGGGGTAGAAGAGACTGATGGGAGGGAAGGAACAGCACCCAGGATCACAGTGTAGGTAGTCCTCTACTTAACAACAGTTCCTTTAGTGACTGTTCAAAGTTACAATGGCAATGAAAAAAGTGATTTATGACCATTTTTCCCACTTATGACCATTGCATCTTCATGGTCATGTATCAAAATTCAGATGCTTGGCAACTGACTCATAGCTATGATGGTTGCAGTCACCTTTTGTGACCTTCTGACAAGTGAAATCAATGGGGAAGCCAGATTCACTTAACGACCAGGTGACTAACTTATCAACTGCAGTGATTCATTTAACAACTGAGGCAAGGAAGGATTCACTTAACAACAGAGGAAAGAAAGGTTGTCAAATGGGGCAAAATTTAACCAATATCTCACTTAACAACAGAAATGTTGGGCTCAATTGTGGTGGTAAGTCAAGGACTACTTGTATGTTGACTTCTGGAGAAAAAAAAGGACGGTATATGACAAAAGTCACAAGGTGGGCTAACAAGTGGATTCCTGCCACCTCTTCCACAGTTCCAGGGGAAACACTGCAGAATGCTCTAATTTTGGGGTGTTTCTTCAGGAGCAGCAGTTGAGCTGATTAACTTTCAAAATTAATTGGATCAGGACCAATGGAAGTGCCCAGGCACTGGGGGGAGGGGGGGGGGAGACACAGGATTATCTACTGGACTTCATTGTTGGGCAGACTTCACCACTGGACTTCATAAAGCAGATTTCAATGAAAAATGGCAACTATAGTTCCAGGACTCTGTTTGAAAAAGAAAGGAAACCTGCACACCATTCAATTAAATTCATAATACTTGCACATGCTTAACTGGGAAGAATAGGTTTCAAACTGATTTTAGTATGGCTTACAAACAGCAGGTGACAAGGTAGAAGAACAGGGAGGAGTCCAGAGTTGCATTTTAAAACCAGTTTTAGCCTAACCCTCTCAAAAGAGGGATAATCTTGGATTTGGACTCATTTTCCTACTTGTTGCGTACAATAAATAACATAATAAGGCTGGTAGGTTATCGGATTGTTCTGCAGTGTGGAATTTTTGCTGTTCTCTGAGCTTGGCTGTTTGGTTGCAAATGTTTCAGGCACTGATGATATTAACTAGCTGGGTAATGAAATATCTACAATCAAGCAACCAAGTTCAGAAAGCATCAAGAATTCTGCAATTCAACCCTGAACTACAGATACTCACTGCTGTTAGGTTTGTCCTGAAATTCTACAGAAGGTCTGCCTCCGCTCAATTCTTTAAAAATTATTGCAGTTCCACTTCACAATCACATCTGTTTTGTGGACTTACAAGCTTGTCACAATTCCATATCACTGGCCACAGCATGCTTATTAGTACTTTCTTGTGTATTTTTTGGGAGGCTTCTGAGATAACTGGACAGTTGCTATGTACAGCAAGTTGCCACTGTTGCTGCATTTATGTTTAGTTGAATGAGTTTACTTTGCTACCATACTTGATGTGTGGGGAACAGAACACTAGCTTCTACTGCTTTATAGAAAAATACATACACACCCGCGTCCATGTACACCACAGGCACACACACATCATGGAATTTGAACAAATATTTAAACTGGCTGTAGTTCACTTGAACAAGGCGCACTTGCTTACAGAGGTCAGCTGATCTTTTCTGCCAGTAAGATACTTTCACATTCTTTATTTTCTACTTGGTTAATTATTCATGCAAGGCTCAAGGTTAACTGTGCTTTGTTGAAGACTGGGATCTAATCAGCTGGAGTACAACTAGTCAGAGAAAAAGGTTTACAGCCGCCTGTGCATATCCATGTTTGACAGATTAACTCCTATGTGAACATAACCCCTTATTTGTTTTTAATATATATTTCCACATCCTTTTTATCTCTTAACTAAAATTTGATACCCATCTAAAATGAATGATTTATGAAAATGTACATAGAAATATGAAATTAGATTCATAATGCTGAATTCACAGAATTAAAAGCAAAGTGCTGCAAGTCTATCCATTTAAAGTATTGTAATAATATAGGTTGGTTATTCAGAATAGATTAATTCTGATAATAAAATGGTTCTGAATTATACATAACAATTTTCTAGAGTCAAGGTCTAACATGCTATTTTAAGCAAGTTCAATTGTTTGAATGAAAATTTTCTGACATTTCCTTCTTCAAACAGCAAAAAGTTATTTTATATACAGCGTATAAATAATGATCAGCTTTCTTAGATTTTTATCTATTTGCACCAAGAGCATATTCAGAATCCATTTGGCCAGTTTTTAAACCTCCTCTTCACCACAAACAGACAAATCAGTAAAGAAAGCCAAAACGTATTATGGGTTTAAACTTCCAAATACATTTGTCTTTAAGGTGTCACAAAATTTTTCATTGTCTTCATTTCTATTAATAAAATACACTCAGGCAGAATTGCCACATGGTTTTGGAGTTAGCTTTCCAAAATCAGCCTCTAACTTCTTATATAATTTAAAAGCAATTATTTATTATGTCTTGATTGTCATAAAGTAATAAACCTCACCCAAAAGCCTACTGCATACTTATTTCTGAAATACTGCTTTTATATTCGCATGTAGTGGTGATTACAAAAACACAATATTTACATCTTATCATATTTATGTAACTAAACGCTTTTAAAAGCTTTATGCCTATTCATGCTAAAACACATGAAAAGCTAGCACTGCTAACAAACAGATATATTATGGGATTGGAATTCAAGACCACCTAACCGTGCCTGACAGAAATATATGAATGATTCATTTTTAAGGCCCATTTGGGATAGAGGCAGCTGAAAGCTAACAATGTTGCTAGGTTTTGAATATTTTAAGGACAGTAACTATGGGTATTAGTATTAGCAGCTGATGCCTGCTTGTAGCCTTTCTACTGCAGCTACAGACATGTCTTTATCTTTCATAACAATAGGTTGTACGTCACTAATTTTGTTACTTCAAGGAGTCTGGCTTGGAATGGTATTCATGAATGTTCTAGACCAGGGGTCTTCAAACTTGACAACTTTAAGACTTGTGGAATTCAACTCCAAGAATTCTTCAACTCCAAGAATTCTTCCTCCAGAATTTTTCCTCCAATCATGTTAGCTCAGGAACTCTGCAAGTTGACATCCACAAGTCTTAAACTTGCTTAGTTAGAAGACCCTTGTTCTAGACTCTAAAGTTACATTAATGTAGTAAAATATATCTTAACAATTTATGTTTAAAACCTCACCTCTTAATTCTCAATTATTTTGTGAAAGGGTATAGATTAGCATCATTTGGTATGATGGTATCATTTTGTGCCTTCAATCTTAAATAACTTATTTTCAATGTTCTCTTTTTAATATTTTATCTTCTTTTCACTCTGCAATTTTTATTTACTTCAGCTATGCACAGTAGTTACTCAAAAAGTATGCGCTCCCTCCCTCTCTCTCTCTCTACTGAAGGCCTCAGATGCCACGTTATATCTATAAAGATCAGAATAATGCAGACAATAGTCTTCTTTTGACATTCTGTGGGAGCTAAAGTTGGACTTTGAAGAAGCAGGATAGAAACAGCACTCACATTTTTGAACCTTGGTGTTAGAGACAACTCTTGAGAATACCTCCAGAATAGCCAAGAAAACAAACAAATAAATCATTGAACAATTCAACCCAAAGGTCTTACTAGAAGCACAAATGACCAGGATCAAATTGTCATACTTTGGGCACATAATGCAAAGATCTAGCTCTTGGGAGAAGTCTGGGAAACACAGAAAAGAAGAGGATAACCAGCAAGGTGGAAGAACTGTTCTCTGTCTCTCTCTCCCTCTCTGAGAGCCAGTTTGATATAGTGATTTAAATCAGGGGTCTCCAACCTTGGCAACTTTAAGACTTGTGGACTTCAACTCCTAGAGCTCCTGAGAAACTCTTGGAGTTGAAGTCCACAAGTCTTAAAGTTGCCAAGGTTGGATACCCCTGATTTAAAACATCAAGGTAGAAACCAGGAGACTGTGAGTACTAGTCTATCTTCAGTAAAAAGTTAACTGATGATGTTGAGCCATTCAATCTCTTTCAGCACTAAGAAGAAGGCAATGGCAAACCACTTCTGAAACTCTTGCCAAGAAGACTACAGAGGATAAATCCAGCTAGTTAACAGGAGACAACATTATCTCAAAGGCTACACATGTCCTATCACAAAATGTGTTTGACCAAAAAAAATGTTATATAAGCACTTTGCTGAAAATATATTGCACTGCAAATCATCTATTTTAACTGGCAATTAAGCAGATAACACATAACCATTCCTTCTGTTCTTCACATTCGAAAAAATAAGTTTGCAAAGGATTTAAAAAACAACAGGAAGTAGAAACTCAATATTATTTTGGAAAATCCACTGGCATTTTTAGAGTTCTGCTCTGAAAAGATATTCATTCTTCTAGCCTTCCAGAATAATTTACATTTTGCACCCATTATTTTGGTGCATTGCTGCATGGAAAGGAATCATCCTGAACTGTGCCAACTGGTGTATCCTTGGGGATTATGAATAGGTCACATTTCCCTCTTTAGATGAAAGTACTGTGATTAATGCTTCTTAGCAGAATGGAAGAGTAACTAGATTTTAAAAGAGCATCCTAAATTAATTTATCAGGACTATTATTACAGCAGATGAAAATTTCAATTACATTATTCAGATAAATAAATGGTATTTAGAAAAGTTATAATTTTTGCTATCAGTTTTCTATGGCAAATTAATTAATAATTAACACCTAGTGAATATAACATTACTGATTTGTAACTCAACATAAAAAAAAGCTCTAGAAATGAGCTTTAGTTTTAGTTTTAGTTAGTTTTGAAGGGCCTTATAACTGTTAAATGGAAGAATCTATGTCTCATTGAAAAAAAGTATCTCTCCTAAATGAATGTAGTGTGCCGGAGGGGGAAGGAGGAGGAGGAGGAGGAGCCTTTAATTTGCTAACTACCACATTCATCAGCTATAGCCATTGTTTGTCAAATGGATATCTATACATTTACAAATACAAGGCAATTAGAATAAAACATTATACCAGAAGTTTCGGTAACGGAGACTTTTATTACAAGCATCTTGTATTATTTCTTGTATTATTGCCGCAAACTGTCAACTACAACCCCTAGATCTCAGGACATTTATAGCTGAGTTTAGTTTATTGATCAGCCCTTGGGCCATATCAAAATGCAGAGTTCAGACTAAAATCTGATAAAAACAATTTAAAATTAAATTGGATAAAATAAAATTTAAAATGAAATTAAATAAAATACAATTTAAATGAAATTGGAATAAAATATAGTAATTTAATATATAAATAAATAAAATATGATAAAATTATATTTCGGTGTCACCCCTACAATCTACTCCAATCAGTCCAACAACTTTTATAGCAAAATAAGAAATGGGTGGTGTAAAATGATTACTTTTAAATCTGTGATTCTTTATTACATTTGTGTATTACATATGCAGAAAAATAGTAACTTTACCAACAGATCATTGGATAGGCATCTCAAGACAGAATTCAAGAAAGTAGTGTTCATCCAAAAGATGCAACATCCAAATGATAATTTTGCACAAAAGCGGGCACTTGGGACTATAGTATTATCTTTTATAAGATCCATATGCATATCCAACTGCTACTGTAGAAGTACCCATGGCCTTTATAGCTCTTAATTTTCTGTAACAGAAAAAACTTGTAAAGTATCTCTTGTGCTAAAACATAGAGAAAAGACATAGTGAGATCCTGAGCAATATTCGCAATGTCTCTTACAAATAAATTGGGTGAAGTCAGGACAAAACAGAAGTGAGTGATTGTCTAATTCCAATAGATTTAACAGATGAAGTAAAAATAGTGGAAGCACAACATCCTATGGGAGGTGAACAAAGACAATGAAGAATAAAATGGATCTAAGAACTAGCATAGAAAGCTGAAATAATTCACTCAAGTGTGGAATAATGTAAGTATAAGTTCTGATATCCATTGATGCATCTATCTCATGCACATATGTACCATCAACCACATGGGACAGAAAATTCCCTTATCAAATTATGCTTTAGAAATTGTGATAAAGCCTTAATTAGGAAAAATACAGCATAATGAAAATTGGATTCCCAGAGTGATTTAGGCTGATTTTTAATGGATTATGAACGGACTTTGGATTCACCATTCCTAAATACACAGTTATGAATGTCTGTAATATCTGCAGTAATTTCAACCTTTAAAAGCTCCATACATTATATTAGTAGTACCACACTGAATGATAATTTCTAAAAGCATCAAGAGTATTTTATGATCCAAATGATTATAGATGTCATAACTAGATAATATTATCAAACCAAAAGCACAGATATGCCAGATATCTGATGTTTGAAATCACAAAAACAATTCTCCTAGCAGGATCTGATATACGAACATTATGCTACATAGACAGATATACTCTATATTTTTATGGGTGGGGGTCAATATTTTGTTAATTTCTTTCTCTAAATTTTACTATATACATTTTTATTAAATGTGTACATTTCTTTCTTTTTCTGATTGTTAAAAATTTTACTAGCTCAAAATATATATATACGGTCATTGTACATATTTCTTAGCTTTCATCCTCCATCTTCCTTTGAATATTATGATAGCAGATCTTTACCCCTTGAAAATTCTGTTTCAATTTTTGTGATGTAACTTATCTTTTCATAGTTCTTTGGGTTCTCATTTGTATATATTCTGTTCCTTGCACTGATATTATATCCTGAACATGGGTATCCACAGCAGACGTTAAGGGAGAGAAGTGAAGAAATACATATCACATCATTGCAAGATAAATTCTGCATCTTATGCACTTTCATGTGATAATGTGACAGAAAAACAGACACTTGGATTGTAATGTCATGACACATATTTTCTAGAGTTTTGGGATTTGGCTTGATCTAGGATCCTTACAGTTTTCCAGTTGAAACTATGGCTGAATCTGTCCATACTCAACAGGGAAGCATCCTAGACAAGGTAAATCCAAAAATGGTAGGGAATTCCTAGAAGCTGGGCATTCAGACAAATGAATCATCAATATAAATCAACCATATTTATATGCCATTCAGAAGAGACAACAAAAAAGCTAAGAAGGAAAAAAAAGACCAGAACATATGTTCTCCAGAAGACCACATCCAGATAAACAGCACATTCAGATAGTTGCTGATTTAATGTAGGTAAGATAGATATCCCCATTAGTTGGTCTGTTAAACTATATTGATGGTATATTTCTAACATCAAGCAAGCAAAAAAAACCACAAGAATGTCATTAATAATCCCGCCAAGAGTCAACATACAGAGAAAAATAACAAGATAAGAAAAGTGTGCTGGAGAAGTAAATATTAATCCTGCAGAGAAAATCAATGACAAACTTAGAGAAGACCAGGAAGAAAAGTGTAAAAGCCGGACATTGAGAAAAAATGACGGTCAACTTAAAAAAATTAATTTGAAGTATTGGGATTAAAGACATTATTGGATATGAATTATTACATATGTTGGCAGAAATATGAGTCAGCTAGATAGTATCTAACTACTAATGAATAAATATTTTTTATTTCCTGTGAACATAACTATTTTTCCTGCTGAACACACTACCTATCTGAAATCTATTTATAGTTCTGCTTATTGGGAATGAAATACTTTCAACTTAGTCAGAAGTTTTCTCAAAACCAATTTACTGTAGCAGTAAAACTCAAGCTAAACATTTCACAAGTGTATTGATGATTACAATTTTTTGAAAGTAAAAAATAAGACAACATAAAACAAAAACATGAGGATTATTTTTCAGATATCTGGCAATTATGGCAAAAAGTAACAATCAGTGCTATCCTGTTTCAAATGTATACAAAATATCTAGCTATACAATACTTCTTTGTAACATCTGAATCACATTTATATTTTCAGAAGTACAGGTAGATCTTGACTTACAACCACAACTGAGCCCAACCTTTTCCCTGCTAAGCAAGATAATTGCTAAGTGAATTGTGCCCCATTTTGTGACCTTTTTGCCACAGCTATTAAGCAAATCACTGCAGTTGTTAAGTGAAACATACAGTTGTTAACCAAATCTGGTTTCCCCCATTGACTTTGCTTGTCAGAAGCAAGCTGGGTAGGTTGGAAATGGTGATCACATGACTCTAGGAGAGTGCAACCATCTTACATACATGCCAGTTGCCAACTGCTCATTTTGATCACATGACCATGAGGCTGTAAAGGTTGTTAAGTGTGAGAACTGGTCATAAGTCACTTTTTTCAGTGCTGTTGTAACTGATCACTAAATGAATAGTTGCAAGTCGGGAACTATCTGTATTGGAGCTGCTGCCACCAAAAATGTCATTAGTTATAATTACACAAATAGCCCTGTTATCTGCTTCCTCTTTCTTGTCTGTCTGCTAAGCAGCAACATTTTATACACAGGGGCTTTAAGTCTGAATCTAGGGTTTCCTCACAATACTACAACATAGGATAAAAAACAAACAAACAAGGAAACTGCATGTGAATAAAAGTACATAAAGTAATGGGTCCATAATATTTTATTATGGGAATTGATGCTATCTATTAAAATAATACAACACCAGAAAAGAGTTAAATAAAGGTAAAAATGAAGCCAAAGTTCTGTACTAATTGAAATAATAATCATAACAAGAGTAAATGAAGAAAATTGCGGTTGAATTTATATTTAAAAAGTTTAAGAAAGAAAAAACTTGGATGGAAAGCAACAGAAAAAGGAAGAAATTATCATTAGAATTTAGATTTTAACTTCAAACAGCTATACAGAAAAGAGAAAATAAGCAAAAAAAATAATCAGAAATCAATATAAAGCATGTGCACTAAGTGAACATGTGATTATTGGGCGGAGTTGAAGAACACAAAAATTATACTCTCAGAAAGTTTACCATCAAATATTGTCACATGTTTGACTAGCAATAGCAATAACACTTTGACTTAAATACCGTGGTGCGCCTAAAGTGCTTTACAGCCCTCTCTAAGTGTGTGTTTACAGAGTCAGTATATTGCCCCCAACAATTTGGGCCCTCATTTTACCAATCTCAGAAGGATGGAAGGCTGAGGCAATCTTGAGCCAGTCAGGATTGAACTCCAGGCAGTGGACAGAGTTAGCTTGCAATCCTGCATTCTAACCATTGTGCCACCACATCTAATTGACTTTATCATCTTACATTAAGGCTGTTTGTGGGCGAAAACTGATAACAGTTACAGCAGTGTTGGTCTGCTTTTGTGTATTTAATGAAAGCTTTGTCATATACAAAAATTATCAAATACAATTTTTATGGCATGTATACACTTTATCACTTTTCATTGCTGTGGATAAAGACACTGCTAAAGTATCTTTTAAACATTGCTATTATAAGTAAACAGACACCCACATTTTCATTCAGAAAATTTTGTTCAATTGATTGTAATCATTCTTTTTTTTTAAAAAAAGTATTTACTTTTATACTGCCCTCAAATATCACCATGGCAACTATAAAACTCCATTAACTAGGAATACAACAGAAATTTAATTATTGCAATTCATTTTGCACTTCAAATGAAAATATTTTAAAATGTTGCCAACAGTAAAGATATAGCCAATGTAATTAAGATTTCAGTGAAACTGCATCATGAATAAAATTGCTTTACACAAATTCACATTTACATTTTATGTAAAATTTATGTCTATGCTATTTACCCATTGAATTTTTATTATGATGGTTTATTATTAACTTATGAGGGGACAGTACTTAAGCTAAGTTATCCCAGGTGCTCCTAGTAAAAAGAAAAAAAGTCCTATACTTCAGAGTCAATTATATAGTAGGAAAGCACTCAAATGCTTCTTTGACTGTATTGTTTAGTATACAAGGAATGTGGAAAACTTAATTGGGGAAAAAGAAGGAAAACTGGAGCAAGGTGATAGTGGATTTGTCATAGCCACTTAGAATAGAATAACAAAGTTGGAAGGGATCTTGGAGATCTTCTAGTCCAACCACCTGCTCAAGTAGGCCATTACACCACTATACTGTTTTAGACAAATGGCTGTCCAATTTCTTCTTTAAAACCTCCATTGATGGGGCATCCACAACTTCTGAGAGCAAGCCATTCCAATGATTGTTTGTTCTGTCAGGAAATTTCTCCTTATTACTAGGTTGGATCTCTCTTTGATGAGTTTCTATTTATTGCTTCTTCTCCGACTTTCATCAGGTGCTCAGTTGTCACCTCTATTTTGTGCAATGTATAGTTCTCAGAGATAGACCCGATGTCATAGTTCATAGCCTTCAGGAAATTTTTGAAACTTTTCTTTTTAGGTCACTTTTCATATTAATTATTAGACCACCCGGGGGCTGTGGTGGCTCACATAGTAAGACACTGGGCCTGCGCACCACTGAGGTTGGCGGTTCAATTCCAGTGAGTGAATAAACCGCATAGGGACAAGAAAGAAGTCTCCCCTGATTGCCCAGCAGCATTCAGGCATCCTGCAGGTAAAGATAATACCACCAAAAAAATTTCTTTCACAGAGGCAGCCAGCCACCTCAGTGATCCCTGGCTAACATGTGCCATACGCTAAAAAAATATATTAGACCATCCAAATTTATATGGAGATGTGTTATAATTGAGTGATATTATGGAGAAGATTACTTTCTGAGATTCTCTGTAAAATGTCCAAAGTTATTTGATTAAATAAACTGACAATAAAGACAATTCACTAAAAAACCTTTTCAACTTCAGTGGAATAGTTTACTTCTTAATTTTATCTGGAATCTTTGCAAAAGTTCTCTGCTTTACACATAGCCTTGAGCAATGCTACTAGAGATTTTATTCAGTAAGATTTAATTCAGTCCCTCAGCTATGGAGATTTCAATAAATTGATCCACAAGTTTCTCATGAGTTTTTAATGAACAAATGGAATGTTCTCTGCTAAAGAAAAGTTTTCTAAGAAGAGCAGCTATCACCATTGTTTCTAGTAGGTAGAGATGGAAGACTTACTATATCAATAGCAGCACAGTGTTGGTGACCATATTTGTGGCAAAGTGACATGTTGTTGTTTGGAGAGGTGAGACTTCAATCTCATGAAAAGATTGGACTGGTTGGAAAAAATGCCCTTTATTTACCAGGTTGCCTAATTTACCACACAACATATTTTTATTAATAATATGTAACAACCTTTTTATATTACAGGAAAAAAAAAAGAAAGATGAAAATAACTCCTACTTATAATTATGTTCAGTACCAAATATTGCAGTTATTCAAGAGGCAGTATCAGCCTTAGAAGAAATCCAGATAATAAAACTGACAGATACATTAAAATTCTGATATCTGAATATCTGTTTGCATGCCATCTTCCTGGCTTTCTGCATTGGGATAGTTCATAAACAGTTGCTTTTTAATAAATATCTTGAAGAATAAATATCAATGAAATATGAAGAACTTTAAAAATATGTAATACTCTTGTATTGTAATAAAATATACCCGAGGAATATACTGTATGGTTTAATATAATAATCAGTTCTGTGAAATAATGTTTTTTCAGTCACGTAAGATGAATCTTTTGGATACCAACCAATTTAGATTACATGAGAGCTCTCATTTCCAGGAAACTGTTTAATCTCACTTCATATGGAATTTGTACTTCTGAATCAATACTTTGAATAAGAGAAAAAATGTGAAACAAATGTTTTTTCCAGAAAACTAATAATACAAAATTTTATTTTTTTCTTCAAATACAAATTAATATCATTATTAATGAGAATGCTATGTAGAAGGGGATAATCTTTGTACGTGAACGTTAAAAAAAAGTTGATCCCAGTTTTCTGAGATTAGGTACAAATAAAATCTAGATGTAAATGCTTTGAATTACTAGAAAAGTCTATGGTGCAATAGAATGTAATTTTAATTGTAGGTAGGAAAGCCAATTTCCAACTCATCAATTTTCCCTGTTTCAATTCACACCTCTCTAGTGTATAATAAATATACAGGTAATCCTCAATTGACGGCCACAATTGGCTCCAGAATTTCTGTGCTAAATAAGGCAGTTATGTGAGTCATGCTTCTTTTTATGACCTTTTTGCCATGATTGTTAAGCAAATCACTGCAGTTAAGACAACGTTGGGCAATTAATTTTCCCAAGGGGGACACATGAGAAACCAGGAATGCAGTGAAGGACTGAACCAAAGTAACCTGATCAATGAAATCTGGTTTGATATCGCAAATTCTGTCACGACAGCTCCTCAGGCTGCTCCAAGCAAGAGGTGAGCACTGCACAGGCACAGAAAAGGACTTTGTCTTCTTGCCCTCCTGTGGCCGCCAGCTGACTGAAAGCTTAGGGTTAGAATTAAGTTTAGAGTTAGGGACCCAACCCAGCTTACATTAGCTTTCTAATGTTTGATTGACCTCACACTGGTCGAACAGAGACAATCAAAGAGCCATATGGGGCCAGAGCAGTGGTGGGATTCAAAAATTTTACTACCAGTTCTGTGGGAGTGGCTTGGTGGGCATGGCATGGCTTGGTGGGCATGGTGGGCATGGCAGGGGAAGGATACTGCAAAATCTCCATTCCTACCCCACTCCGGGGGAAGGTTACTGCAAAATCCCCATTCCCTCTCCACTCCTGGGGGAAGATTACTGCAAAATCCCATTCCCTCCCCACCCCACTATCCTGCTTTCCAGCTCCGTTCTCCCGGGCAGGGCAACAAAAGAAGACCCAGCCAATCAGCTGGAACTCGGGAGGCAGAGAATAGATGGGGGCAGAACCAGTCAGAGCTGGTATTTGCCAGTTCTCCAAACTACTCAAAATTTCCGCTACTGCTTCTCCAGAACTGGTCAGAACCTGCTGAATACCACCTCTGGGCCAGAGGCTGTAAATTGCTCAAATCTGTGTTAACTGAATCATGTGGTTGCTAAGTAAATCTGGCTTCCCACATTGGCTTTTCTAGTTGGAAGCTGGCTGGGAAGGCCACACATGGCAATTACATGAACCCAAGATGCTGCAAGCATCTAAAACACATGCTAATTCCCAAGCCCTCAAATTTTGATCCCATGATCATGGGGATGTTGAGACAGTCATGTGAATATTGGTTGTTAAGTCACTTTTTTCAGTACTGTTATAACTTTGAACAGTCGTTAAATGAACAAGTTACAACTCAAAGACTACCCATAAAATTGGAACTCCTGAAGCTGAAAAGAGAGCAGGTAATTCTATGATGGGCAACTGTAGCATACCAACAGAAAGGAATCACCTCCATCTCACTCTGCGTGACTCAGTTGAAAAGGCAGTGAAACAAGGAGCCATCTGAGTGTGAAAAGATGCTCAAAGATAGTCATCTGAATGCATACTCCTCTCCAAGCCCAGCCAATCCCTAACCCAGTGACTGTGAGACGAAGCAAGGAGGCAGTGAAGCTATTTTTCCAGAAAGAGAAAGTAGACAGTAGAAGACAGTGAAGCATGTGGAAGGGTGAAGGCCCTTGTCAGTTGAATACTGTGTGAAGCTTAGGAGCACAAGCACCTTTAAGGTTTATGATAGTTGTTGGGTAGGATGCAGACCCCTGGTTTCTAATTTAATAAAACTAGATATTTGGGAGATAAATTGCTAAGGGTGCTTAGACAGATCCTTAGACAACTCCTCCCCCATTTCTGATCACAAACTTGAAAGCAGCTGGTACTAAAAAGATTGAAATCACACATTTCCTAGATTAAGTGGAAAAATAAAATACATTGTCAGGTTATCAGAATGGTTTGTTTTCTCAGCTTAATAGAAAAACAATGTTACTAAAGAGCCTTTTCTTCTCTGCTTCTCTAAGAAAAACAGCATTTCAAGCTTCTTTCTTCTAACCCATATATGTCCTCGTGTGGATAGGTTTAGAGGATTGACATTAGGAAAGACTTTTAATTAAATAAGAAATTTAACTAAATCGAGGAAACAGCTAAATTCTTGCAGTTAGTACTACTTTACATTGAATGTTCCTGTAGATTTCATCTGACTTTGACATTCTGATATAAAGTAGACATCATTTGCCTAAATATCCTTGCTTTCTGCAGAAATTATTCCGTAGTTTCCCAAAAGTTGAAATGAATAAAACAGATGAGATGATAGTGGAAATAGAAGAAAAAGGGCGTTGGTACTTACCTGATACGCCCGTTCTCTGTGAGCTGTGAAGAGCATTCAGAAGTGGGAGGTGTTTCAGTCTCTTCTGGAAAGGCTGGGCTTAAAACTCCGGGACGCTCTTCCTCCTCCACGGGACACCTCCCCATCGTCCCCTAGTTTTGCAAAGACTGAGTGCCAAACTTGGAACTCATCACCTAATCTAGATCCCTGACCAGAACGGAACCCCACCAGACGGAAAGAAATGGGTGGGGCTGGATGCTCTTCACAGCTCAAAGAGAACGGGCGTATCAGGTAAGTACCAACACCCTTTCTCCCATGAGTTGTTCAGAGCATCCAGAAGTGGGACATACCAAAGCTTGGCTTGTCCTTAGGGAGGGACTCCGTCTGGATCAAAATCCACTCCTAAACTCTGTGGACCCTCTGCAGGACTCTTCTGCCAAATGAAGCGTCCGCTGAGGCATAGACATCAATTTTATAATTTCTGACAAAGGGAGATGGTGAAGCCCAAGTCGCCGCTCTGCAAATTTCGTCTATGGAAGCCTGTGTGGCCCATGCTGCTGATGTTGCCGCACTCCTTGTTGAGTGGGCTGTAATGCCCTTAGGAACTGAGATGGACTGGCATTCGTAACTTTTAGTTATGGTGGCTCTCAACCATCTACCAATGGTCATCGACGACACCTTGTGTCCTAAAGGGGATGGGTTGAAGGATAGGAATACAGCCTCAGATTTTTGAAATGCCGCCGTGCGGTCTAGATAGATGCTTAACACCCTTCGAACGTCAAGTCAATGCCATTGATGCTCCAGTCTATGAGATGTTTTCGGACGAAAATTTGGAAGCACCAACTCCTGCGCTCTGTGGAAGACTGAATTTACTTTAGGGGTGAACGATGGATCCAATCTGAGAACCACTCTGTCCGCATGAAACACGCACAGGTCCTTTCTCATCGACAATGCTGCCAATTCGGAAATCCTCCTTGCTGATGTGATCGCAATTAAGAAGACCACCTTATATGTCAGGAATTTGAGACTAGTGGTTCTTAAAGGCTCGGACGGGCCAGTTGTAAGTGCGGTTAACACCTTGTTGAGCTCCCAAGTGGGATAGCGGTGAATTACAGGAGGTCGTAAGTTTGCAGCACCCTTAAGAAAGCTGTGGACATGTGGATGGTGCGCTATGGAATGAAGGTCACCCCAGGATATCACCGAGGCTAAGGCCGCCACCTGTCTGCGTAAAGTATTTGGAGATAGGCCCTTGGTCAACCCCTCCTGTAAAAAGTCCAATAACTGTCCTATTGATGGGGCGGTTGGGTCGATCTTAGACCCCCGGCACCAGCAACAGAAAGCAGACCACGTAGCCTTGTATATACGATTTGTTGAGGACCGTCTGGATGCTTGTATGGTGGCAATGGCATCCTCTGAAATATGTTGGGTCCTCAAACGGCTCCGCTCAACCTCCATACGGCTAGGCTGAGCCATTGTGGGTCCAGATGAAGTACCGGGTCTTGCGAGAGGGAAACCCTCGACGGTAGAATTTTCCAAGGTTGTTCTCTCGACAGGTCCTGTAAGTCCGCGAACCATGTTCGCCTGGGCCAGTAAGGGGCGACCAATATCAATTCTACTCATTCCTCCAATAACTTCTGGATCAACCTGGGTATTACAGGGAGTGGAGGAAACGCATATAGAAGTCCGGGAGGCCACTGACATCGCAAGGCGTTGACGGCCTCCGCCCCCTGAGTCGGGTACCTTGAAATATACCGGGGCAATTGGGTGTTGAGGGGAGAGGCAAATAGATCGATCACCGGTTGTCCAAACCTCCGCATTGCTTCCTGGAAGAAAGAAGGGTGTAGGCGCCACTCTTTCTGATCTATTGTGTCTGGTCCGGATGGATTGCTGAACTCCAGCCGCAATGCCCTTTTGTATGGCCATCTCCATCCATTGCCTCATTTTGATGGGAATAGTCTCAGGTAATCCCTCCTCCTGTCTTAAACTGGCAGCCGTAGGGGTGAAGGTTGCCTCTGGGATTTGCCGGGCAGTGCTCATTGGAGGAGATATGATTATGGGAGGCTGTCCAGAACTAGCCTGTCTGGGCTGAGTGGATAAGTCCAAGAGCCCCAACAATGCACTTGGGCCCTGATCCAATTGTTGTGTCATAGCCATCTTGTCCGCCTCCCTGGCCCATTTCTGCAACTGCCTTTCCAAGGCTTGGTGCCGTCTATGGGAATCCTTATCCGCCGCCTTAGAGGCCTTTTTGGGGCCCACTGACTTATCTCGGGACTTATTTGTCTTGGAGCGGAAGACGTTGTCACCTTCCACTGTGGAGGACTGATTCTCGTGCCTCTAACTTTAATTTTTAATAATAATAATAATAATAATAATAATAATAATAATAATAATAATAATAGTTGTTGTTGTTGTTGTTGTTTGTACTTAGGGATGATGCCTACCCCTGTGGTTGAAAGTAGAATGCTTCTCCAGGAGTGTAAGTCTAAATATATATATATCTATATACACACATACACATACACATACACACACACACACACACACACACACACACACACACATATATATATGTATGTATGTATGTATGTATGTATGTATGTATGTATGGCATTCGGCTTTGTTCGGGTATTTTCCCACGTCATTGTAGTTGTTCTTTTAAAGTTGTAGCAATAGGCTGCCCCAAATTTAAATCTGAAACCACTGTAAAAGTTGACTCACAGACAGACACTATACAGAAGCCTGATGATGGCAGATGAGATTCTGCTGAAACGTTGCTACAACTTTAAAAGAACTACAATGGCGTGGGAAAATACCCAAAGCCGACCATAAATGTAAGTCAAAACTTAATAATATATATATATATATATATATATATATACACACACACACACACACACACACACACACACACATATATACCGTGTTTCTCCAACAATACGGCCTCCACCAATAGGAAGGCCCAGCATGATTTCTAGGCATGAGATGAAATTAAGCCCCGCCCCCAAAATTTAGGCCTATTCAAACCATGCTTTTCCCCGCCATGTCTCACATCGTTTGTTAGAACTACACGAGGTGAAGAGAAATGGGCAGGGGAACGGCGGGGGGGATGGGGAGAAAACTTGCCTTTAGGAGTGCTCTGCAGGTAGCCTAGGCTAGAATACCCCGATAGCCGATAGAAGCTCCCAGCTACTTCAATCGGCCGGTAGAAGCGGCCTCGCAGCGAGGGGACTGGGGGGACTCTGCCTTCAAGGGAGCTTCGATCGGCCACTCCCCTCGCCGATCGAAGTGGCTGGGGATTGCATTTGGGGAGCTTCCATTGCCCGAAAGAGACTGCCTATAAAGACAAGGGGACACGGGCAGCCACACCTCACCCCAAAGCGGCTGGGGACTCTGCCTTCAAGGGAGATTTCATCTGCCGATAGAAGCGGCCTCGTGGCGAGGGGAGTGTGTGTGTGTGCGCGCTCACCCCGAGGCCGCTTCTACCGGCCGATCGAAGTGGCTGGTGACTGCATTTGGGGAGCTTCCATCGCCCGAAAGAGACTGCCTAAAGGTGAGGGGACACGGGCAGCCACGCCATGTCCTGAAGCAGTTGGGGACTCTGCCTTCGGGGAGCCTTCGTTGGCCGAAGCGGCCTCGTGGCGAGGTACATGCATATGGGCCGCTCTAGGTGGGGGAGGAAATTAAGTCACCCCCGAAAAGACGGCCTACCCGTTTTTTCAGGGGTCAAAAAAAAATAAGGCCCGGCCTTATCCTTATTTTGTGAGAAACACGGTATAGGTGTGTGTGTGTGTGTGTGTGTGTGTGTGTGTGTGTGTATACACACACATACATACACATACACACATATACACATATACACATATACATATATGTGCCTATATCTACATGTAAAACTGTGTATATGGGAAACAGTATCTAAGGGTCCCCAACAAGGGAAACCCCCAAGTGCTCCAAGCAAGAAATATTCTGGATCCCTGGTCCTCAACAAGGGAAACCAGCTATACAGGGCCTGGATAGATCCTTTCCTGTCAAAAACGTCCCGCTGTTTGAAATGGCACTTGCGGCTTCACACCAATGTAATGATCCAAAAGCAATCGCAAAAAGAAAAAGAAAAAAATTCCTGTTTAAGGACTAGCCTGCTTATCCAACACCAGCAAGATAAAAGAGAAATAATGCCAGGGAAGTAGAGTGGGAAGGTACTTGCCCCGGTCCCCAAGAAGGGAAACCAGCGGGGAATGGTGCCTGTGATACCGTGTTTCTCATATAATAAGGCCGGGTTTTATTTTTTTTTGAGCCCTGAAAAAATGGCTAGGCCATTTTTAACTTAATCCCCCCCCTTGCATCTTTGGGCGGGCGGGCAGCGACGGCTTGGATGTTGACCTCGGTGTTGGTGGGGCACTTTGTATCGGGGTCAATGCAGGCAGCACCATATCCGGGTGTGCAACAAAAGTACTTCCTAATGGCAAGCCCCCCCCCCACCATTCCCTCCCCCATTTTGCATGTTTTAATATAGGCCTTAATATGGGGGGAGGGGCTTAATTTCATTTCATGCCTATAAAACATGCTGGGACTTCCTATTGGGGGAGGCCGTATTGTTGGAGAAACAGGGTATTTAGGCGTGAACTTGAAGCCAGCCGTTGAAAATGACGGGAAGGCAGAATCTCCGATGTTAATTGCCTGAGCAGTTTAACGAGCCGCTGCTGCTGACTCTCTAAATTGTCAGATAAATGATCCTGTCAATCGAAACGGCAAGGAGAAGTGAGCCGCGGCTGCGAGTGCTCCGCCAAGATCGCAGAGATAAGACGGTCGGGGGATTAGATAAGCTAATTGCCTGAAGCGGCCATCTCAGGCTGCCTGAGGAGTGGCAGGCTCCGCCAGCCACAAAGAACTGCGATCAAACTGATTGGGGGGATGACCTAATAGAGCCACAAGCCTTGAAATTGCCAAATTAATTGGGGAAAAATTTACAAGCCGAATTAACCCAAGAGCAAACCTGAATTTTGACTAGCTGAATCAGAAAACCATTCCAGTCAGGGAGTGCACAACCTGTTACCACGAAGGCTGAGCTAAAACTGGGGGACGCTGGGGAGGTCTCCCGTGGAAGAGGAGGAGCATCCCAGAGTTTTAAGCCCAGCCTTTCCAGAAGAGACTGAAGCACCTCCCACTTCTGGATGCTCTGAACAGCTCATGTGAGAAAGTAAAGTCAGCCTGCCCAAACATTTATTCTAAGAGGATGTGTTTGATAGACACAACAGAAGACATTCTAAATAAAAGCACTGAGGAGTGAAAGTGAGATTAGTAGCCAAAAACTGGGAAGATCTGATAGCATATTTTATGATCAACAGATTTTATTAAAAGGCATGAGATTGTGTGAGTTCATCAAATGCTCTAATATTGCAAAGGTGCTTCAAGACTCTTTCTGATAAATAAAAACATGGGGAAAATAAATAAAACAAAACATTCTATAAGAGTCAAACATTTTTTTAAGAAAAAAAACCAAGAAAACATTTCATCTACACAGGTTTCAGGGACAGCAGCATTTGAAATATTATCAAATCTCAACAGCAGATCAAAGTAAGGAAGTCCTGAAGCTGAGTAGCAGATTTCTGCTGCGTGCTGTAGAGCTTATTCTGATGCCATGGTGATGGCAAAGGTGAAGAAAGAAAGCTTTTCTTAATATCATGTCCTTGTATTCCTACAGAGAACATGAATCCGATTTTCCATCCATATTGGGGTATATTATTTGAGAAAAGTAGAATAACCAGTTGCTTTAATGAATGTGTGAAAAGCACTATTTCATCACCACTTTCGGCTGTTAATACTGCTAAAACTGAAATGCCAACAAAAATGGATTAAATTATGCACATAATAATTAAGTGTAAGTTTTGATTCTCAATAAATCTTAAGCAATCTTCAAATAATATTTTTATACTCTAAAACCCATTACTTTTTAGTCATCTATACATGTAAAGGAAAATAAGTGTGCATTAACAATTTGATGGTTTGTAAGAATTTGTTTTAGATATTAATATATCAACACATTAAAAACAAAGTATACCACATTGTATGTTTTGGTATTTTATTTATTTCTGGTAAGAACTGAAACTGAACACTACTGAAAAATAGTCTCATAATACTGTATTGTACTATTGTCAGACTGCTATTTTATCATTGTGTTTACATTGTAAAACACCTATATGCTTATATTGTTAAACATTATCTATCTATCTATCATCTATCTATCTATCTATCTATCTATCTATCTATCTATCTATCTATCTATCTATCTATCTACTTATCTATCGTATGTCATCTATTGCATGACACTCTTCAAGATATATAAGGACTGCTATTTTGTCTAATCTTATTTTTTTTCTTCTCTAAGCCAAACATAAGTTAAACTATTCTTTTTAGGATTTATTTCCCAAATATCCAAATCTCAGCTTAACATTACAGCACATGAAGAAATATTTCTGTTGCTGTTGGGCAAAGATATTTTATAGTCTCTTATTACATTTCTCCTCCATCCAAAAACAAATGTTACAACACATTACGTTTTTTATTATTTTTTTAATCTATCACATACATACTGTGTCAATTATTAAGAAATGGAATTAGCATTATCAGTTGCTTAACAGTGCTAGAAATCATGCTCTAACTAGCTTAAATCTGAACTCCCCCTGATCTATTAATTAATGTATAATTTTCTCTGGTGATTTAATATTTAATTATTAATATTGTTGTTCACATTGTCATCCTTTCAGTATGAATTCTTTCCTCACGCCTCCAACTCGAAATGTTCCTACCTATTAATTACGGTACTTAGCTAAAATACTGCTGAAATTTCAACACTGGGCTTGGTGAGCCTTGTCTTTATCAGGGATAGAGTAGAGTTCTTCTAGATTTCCTTCTATTCTATGTTATACAGTCATAACGGAACTGGAATTACAGCTGAGTGCAAAATGAAGTGAGTAACATGGGGACAAAAAAACACATAGTATATTGCTTAGAAAAATATACCGATGGTCCAGTGGTGGGATTCAAATTTTTTTACTACCGGTTCTATGGGCGTGACTTGGTGTGCATGGCATGACTTGGTGGGCGTGGCAGGGGAAGGATATTGTAAAATCTCCCTTCCCACCCCACTCCAGGGGAAGGATACTGTAAAATCCCCATTCTCTCCCCACCCCACTAACCTACTTTCCAGCTCAGTTCTCCTGTGCAGGGCAACAAAAGAAGACCCAGCTGATCAGCTGGGACTTGGGAGGCAGAGAATAGATGGGGGCGGGGCAAGTCAGAGGTGGTATTCCAAACTACTCAAAATTTCCGCTACTGGTTCTACGAACTACTCAAAATTTCTGCTACCAGTTCTCCAGAACTGGTCAGAGCCTGCTGAATACCACCTCTGGTCCTTGAACTTTTAAATGATTCAGAAAAAAAATCCTAACCCATAAACTCAAACTGACTCCCATCTCTTTTTGGGTTGATTAGAACAATGCAAATGGTTCCAAACAAAATGATGTTTTTCAATATGTCTTATTTGGGGTTTCAGTCAGTTATCATGAGAGTAATTATGCTCTCTTCCAGAATATGTCTTGATTGGTTTTCTGTTATGTAATCAGATTTTAGCTTAAGGCATCCATTTCATCCCTTAAACCCTAACTAGATCCAAAAAACATTTTTATGTAGGGATGGTATCCACCACATAATTATTGATTTTGTTATTAAAGCATGGATTAGATGAAAACCCTATTTACTACATGAAACCACCTTTTTAATATATAATATGCAATAAGTTACAATAATATGTTTAAAATGCAAAAATGTCCAAAGTAAAAAAATTAAGAGACAAATATAAATGAACTACTAAAATATGCAATGGGTAAGTAGTGTTTTGCAACATTAGAAATATTTTAACAACACCCTCCAAACTTTACCTAGCATTAAAGTTATATGAATGTAGCATCAGGTAAATGTCTCTGGTAGCTGATATTATGCAACTAGCGTGTCACTATCAAGAAAGTTTGGCAGCACCTGTTTTATTACATTAATAGATACACCAGAAAATAATTTCTAGTACAGATCACACAGATTTAGTTAAATATACATGGAAAAATGTAATCATTCTGATATGCAGGGGTCCAACTACTAAGCTAGTAAAGATTGAAATTGTGCATGAATTTGATATGGCCATATGTGGCATATAAAAGCACTCAGAATTACCTAGCCAACAAAGCCAATTTCAATGGCATTGCTGGACCAGCAATATTTCCAAATTTTAGCAGATTTTTCTCATATTTTAGCCGAATATAGCACTTTCCAAAATAGTCCAAATTTTAATGCTTACTATTTATCTGTCTTGTCTAGGCTGAGCTTCAGATTATTACCTTGTTTCTCTATTACTTTATTATGCTCAGGCATAATGTAAAGCACACGTCTTGCTTGACAACAGATAATAGTGAAATGCCAGATCTGCAAACAACCTCTGTAAGTTACAAAGAAACAGCAGAAAACTGCAAAGAAATGTTCCACCACTCTCAACCAGGCATCCAGATAGAAATGCAGCGGTTGCCAAATTCAATAGCTTTTGATATAATATATAATCTCGTTTAATGCCTTATAGAGAAAAACCACCATGAACTGCTTTGCAATTTTAGAATTATTAAATTATACCTTGCCTTCAAGGCTGCTTACCCCATCCTAAAGCAGATGGATATACATTTGGATAGAGTTCTGTTGCATACTAGTACTTGAAAATTGGTTTCAGACTCTTTTTCTTTCAACATGAACATCCCTACGCTTAATGAATTGTATATAATTGTTTAAAAGTCTGTTTTATTTGTTTTTCTAAACCTGAATATTTAAGAGGAGGTATACTGAGCCTTACAGTAAAAAAAATTGCAGGATATCTTGCCAATTAAAGTCTACAACAACAATGGTAATATTAGATCACTAGAATCATTAAATAGTTAAAGTTTAACTATTTAAACATTAATTTTTTAAAAAAGAGAGAGGGAGACTTTAACTACTCTGTCATCAGGTGGGAGACAAACTATGCACCAAGTGGGAGATCAAAAAGGTTCATGACTAACCTAGCAGACAAATTTGTCATCCAAATGAAAGAGGAGATGGTCAGCTATACTGGACTTAATTAACAGGAATGAAATGATAGAAAGGACTGAAGTTGTGGAAACTATGTGACCATCTCATATAGGGATTCAACATAATACATGCACAAGTAATTGAACAAATTCACACCAGTGTCTTGGACTTTAAGAGAACTGATTCAACAGTTCTCTAGAAAGGGCTTAGGGAGGATTTCCATGGATGGAAATCTTAAAGGGGGGAAATAACTCAAGATGCTTGGAAACTCTGAAAAATGAGATTATCAAAGCCCAGTCTAGCACAATACAACTGAGAAAGAAAAATAAGATATCCCAGACTAAACCAGCATTGTTCTATAAAAAGTTATCTGATAAACTAAGAGGCAAAAAGAATAAGTATGCAAAATGGAAAAAGACACACGTAAGTAAAACATAATACCAGCAAATAGCCTGAATCTGCAAGGATGAATACAGGAAAGGTAAGGCTTGGAATGAACTACTTGCAACAAATGCAAAAAATAATTTTAAAAAGTTTTTTTCAATAACTAAAAAAATAAGAAAAAAGTCAAGGGAACGACCAGTCGACTAATGGGAAAAGACGGCAAGGAGGTGAGGATAGCAGGGAAAAAGCATTAACTGCTTAATTCATTCTTTGTATCTGTCTTTATCCAAAAGGAAGAAACAGACCAATCTATTAAAAGCAGGACCCCAAAAGATAGAATCAGAATATAACTCAGAATAGGCAAGAAAATGTTAACAGAACACCTATCCACTCTGGATGAGTTTTGGTAGCCAAGAATAGAAGCATTCCTGTCAAACAGACAACAAATGGTCAAAATTGGGAGCGTCCTATCAAATTCTGTACCTGTCAACAGTGGTGTCCCCCAAGGCAGTGTTCTAGGACCAACTCTCTTCATACTCTACATAAACGACCTCTGTGATCATATTAAGAGCAACTGTGTTCTCTTCTCTGATGATGTAAAGCTATTCAACACCACAGACAATACTGCTACCCTTCAAAAAGACCTTGACTATGTATCAGAATGATCAAACAAATGGCAACTTCAAATCTCAACAAATAAATGCTCTGTCCTACATATTGGCAAAAAAACATCAGAAAATAAAATACAGGTTGAATAGTCAAGACCTTGTTGATGATCCAAACTCTGTCAAGGATCTTGGAGTACTCATCTCTAATGACCTAAGTGCTAGAGCCCACTGTAACTACATAGCCAAAAAGGCGTTAAGAGTTGTTAACCTAATCTTACGTGGCTTTTTCTCTGGTAATATTACACTAATAACTAGAGCATACAAAACATTTGCTAGACCAATACTCGAATACAGCTCATCAGTCTGGAACCCACACTACGTATCTTAACACAGTTGAGAAAGTCCAGAAATATTTCACAAGAAGAGTTCTCCACTCCTCTACTCATTGCAGAATACCTTATGCCAACAGACTCGAAATTCTAGACCTAGAAAACCTAGAACTACACCGCCTTCAGTCCGATCTAAGGATAGTATATAAAATCATACATTGCAATGTGCTACCTGTCAATGAATACTTCAGCTTCAACCATAACAACACTAGAGCAAACAATGGATACAAACTCAAGGTTAATCGCACCAAACTTGATTGCAGGAAATACGACTTCAGTAACAGAGTGGTCAATGTCTGGAATACTCTACCTGACTCAGGTTTTTTCCCCAAACCCGAAAAACTTTAACCTTAGACTGTCTACTATTGACCTCACCCCTTTCCTAAGAGGTCTATAGGAGGCGTGCATAAGCATACCAATGTGCCTACCGTCCTTGTCCTATTGTTTCTTTTATATATATTTTTATTTTTCTTATATGTATCCATGTATTCATAACTATGTTTTTACTTATACCTATTATCTTGTAAGCAATTGACAAATAAAAATAAATAAATAAATAAATTTTAGGAAGACAATGACAACAATGGACTGAGCAATAATGGAAAGTGGATGGGATTGTGCCATGGATGTTTAGGGTCCAAGATTGTTCCTATTTTCTTGGGCTTGGAAGGTAAAGTCTGGAATTTTATTTTAAAGATGTGTTATCATGTAAAACATATTTAAGGCTATCACAGCAATATTCAGTTTTTCCCACTTCAGCATGATGCAAAACTGTACCATTGATTTTTTACAATTAAACACACACACACACACAAAATTCCACGCAAATGGAAGCAATACATGGCACTAAAGTCTCAAACTGCTTATTTCTTATTTGAAATTATGCAGATAAAAAGGAATTTTAAAAATGTAAAGATTTAAATAGCCACATGTTCACTGATTATTATAAGGAACCATTTATCAGCTATGCTGTGCCTCCGTAATCAATATCTGATAGGCATCTTGCTGAAGTAATTTGCAAGCCATATCTAAACTAGGCTGAACAAGACCTATGACAACTACTACCATCATCTATCTCAAAAAAATGAATGAGACACAATGTACAATATCTTTTCATTCTCCGAGTGATTTCAACACAGGTGTACAGTAAATGCTAATTAAGTCCTTCAACATCCCGAAGCAAATGTAGCAGTAGAGCCAGGTATTCCTGTTCCTGCCATCCAATGTGAAGTAGGAAGATTAGTCTCTGACAGTGTGGTCACATTCTATACATCTGGAAGGATAGAGACTTCTGGGACTTTTTCAAAAAATATTTATTTTGTTTATAAATCTGGACAATCCATGAAATGAGGATACACCAATTATTTGCTGTTATCTTAGTTTTTGAGTCTTCTAAAGTGGTAGAAGCTCACACTGGGGAGAAATGGTAGATGTTTTTCAAACTGGACAACTGGCCTATAGACAATAAAGCACTCCACTCATGATACTTTTTAATGATTGCTTTATACCACTTAATAGAAACCAGCATGTGCAAACATCCTCAGTTCTATAGCCAGATAGGTTTTTGTGTCTTGGGTGCATTAATGATTAACTTGATTTTTTTCCCTTCTTCCTCAAACACATTTTGAATGCATGAGTAATTATACAGAAACTCCAGCTAAACTGCAGCTCTTCTTATTTCACTCTTGCACTAGAAGGAGACACAGGCATGAAATATATAGTAAACAAAGACTGCATTCCTTCAGAAAGGTGTGCCAGAAACCCAAGATAGCTGGTGAAAGCTGAGAATATGACTTGCTTAGTTCCTTTTTGTTCTTCATTACTCTTTAGACATCATTACAAGAAAAAGTAATTTCTTTTAAGTCTTGAAACCTATTAGCCTTGTCACAACATGCTATAAAATGTAGATCTGAAACTATTTTAAATAGAGTATTTCTTTCTTTCTTTACACAAAGGGACTTAACAATGATTGTTTATATCAACCTTCATTATTTTTCTACATAAAATATTTAAAGCCTATCTTGCTCTAACCTTTGAAAGTATAATCAAGTTAGTCATTGCGGAGCTGATTTACTGGGGACACAATTTGTCTGAGGAATGTTTTTAGTGGAATAATGCAATAATTTTATACATATATATATATATATAAACTATCACACACACAAAATAAATACCAATTAGAAAATGCTACAGCAAAAGGATTTATTTTGAAGCAATACTATTTGTAACAAAAGAAAACAATGGGATAGAAGAACTACTCATAAATGATCAGCTGCCTGTTTAATATGTATCATTGTTTTTTTAATATAAAAAACAACTAAAAATTAGTACAAAAAAAACATATCAGAAATTTACTGTTAAATGCTGCCTTTGTTCTTCATTCAGAGAGTTTTCTGGCAAGTATTCATATGGCTCCAGGCAAAACAAGGCACTCAGCACAGTTTTATAAGGTTAAATTTATCAACAAAGCAAAAACCTAAACATGTACATACCTGCAGGAAAACTGGAAGAATGGATGTTCTGGCTGAGAAACAGAATTTGAAAATCCAGACTTACTTCCCATTTCATATATTGGAGTCACATTTCTTTCATATTCCAAATATTAGAGGTGAGGTATTAACACATGCATCCATCAGTAGAGAAATCACTGAGCAACCAGCCAAAGAAAACCCAAGTGCATTCGGAGCTGGTCTTAGGATTCTGCTGCATTTCTGATTGTTTCTTCCTGAGCAGCAAAATTTCCCACAACCAAATCCCTCCTAAATAGCACCCATCACAAAATCAGAGATGTCTAATTTCTCAAGCAGGAACGAGCAGCATCTCATTTCCAAGAGGATTTAAAAAAAAACTCACAAAATCAGAGATGTCTAATTTCTCAAGCAGGAACGAGCAGCATCTCATTTCCAAGAGGATTTTTTTTAAAAAAACCTTATAACTGTATTCTTTTTGCAAAGATCGGACACAGAATGCTGTCGGGAGAGAACAAGGGCGAGAGAAAAAGAGCCAGAGACCCAGTATTAAACAGCAGTCTGGTTTGGCAGTCAGCCAACCATCAGCATAACTTATTGCCAATGCTGCAAATCCCCCCTATCAGCTAATGAAGATCAAGACTGCAGGTGAAATATGATTTTATCTCCAGGATGAGAATTCCCCTGGAAATAGAAAGACATATGACCTTGAATTTGGGAAAGGAAATAGTTTATAAACAAAATTAATAAATATGATACAATGATACAATGTATGCTGTTGCCACCGATCTATTGTTTCTACATATTCATAACAATGAAAGGATTCCTTCAGCTAAGCCAAGTATGTTTAAAACATCAGGTCTTCGGTCATATAAATCAATGCATGCATTTTTTACAGATTTTATGTAAAACTGTGTCAAATTTGTGTTGTTTATTCATGTCAAATTCTTGTTATTTGTAATGAAAGTAAAATTAAGTGCAAAATTAAGGTTTGCCTTCTTTGAGATGTCTCTGTTTTGTATCTCTTCAGAAGTAAATAAAAATAAATTGAACTATCAATGGAAAGTATAAGAAATGACCATTTATCCCCCTCCCTCAATCTTTTCTGCATTATCCACTGCCAGTAAAACTTTGGCATCATGGAAATGGTGGTACACGATTGCATTCTATAAAAAAGGGGCCAGATTTAATATGCTAAGTAGAAAAACATTATCAAAACATTCCTTATAAAATTATATGGAATACAAGCAGGAAGGTTTATTGTGGGGTGGTCTGTGTATTGAAAACAGCACACTTAATCAATTGAGATGGCAGTAGGTGCTATGCATAATGATTTGTATAATAGCACATATCTGCAACTCAGAAGACCAATGGTGCAATGAAGACTATGAAGTACAGCATTGAGTTGTCATAAAGAAAGAATTTGGCATGCATGGCCTTCACATATTCCCTGTACCCGATATATGCCACTGAACCAACAAGGTCATACTGTGGTGTCCATTTATTTGCACACAGGGGAGGAGGGGACTGCATTGCTGAAAAATATTTGGCATATCTGTGAGTAATCTCTTTGGCAGGAATGACTTCACCTTCACATTATTTTTCAGAAGTATAAGATCCTTCCCATGCCAGTGAATAGAAACTTCCATAAGAAAAAAAATGTCTATAATGGAAATTTGCTTTTGTTGTTTGCATGTGTATGATCTGTTTGAAAATGTTTGTGTCAGGGAAAAAGTGACAGATAGGCATAGTTTCCACAGAGAAATAGATAAGGAGAAGCTACTGTCAATATTTGTAGATACAATTATGTTGTGAGCAATCATGCTCACAACATTTCAGTTTTCCGAAAATGTCAAAGTGGTTATTGGCCTAACATCATTAAGGATCCGACCTAAGTTTCCTTTCTGTCCTGAGATTTCACTACAGTCTTTCTGTTCTTACAGGGCCTTCGTATCTTATTTTGACAAACAATAACTTCTCTGAGAGGGTCACATTATTTAGAATTATCCAAGATAGAAAGGAAAGTTGAAAAAACATCCCAGAAAATGTTATGGCAAGCTATTTTTTTAAAATTCTACATCTACTCAATTCATCAATTCATCTACCATTCAACATACAAATATACAGCATAAAAATCAATGACAAAGGTATAAAACATCAAACTAGATAAGAAAAGAAAGATGGTCATTCCAGTGGAACAAGCATTCACTAAAGAACTGGGGACTGTTACCAGGGGGTGTGTCCTCAGTTTTTCAACTCGGTCTGCAGAGCTAGGAGACTAGAGACTACCCATCCTGGATTCTCCCTTCGGCTCAGTGGAGAACCAGATCTTCAAAGCATGTTTAAAAGAGACCACATTTTGCCCTCTGGGGGAGGGGGGAGACGCTGTTCAGGGGGATAGGCAAAAATACACTCCTGGATCCCATCAAATAACATTGCTTAATGGAAGGGATTTAGAGCATGCCAATCTGCCTGGTTACATGAACTATGGTGGCGCAGTGGTTAGAATGCAGTATTGTGGGCTAACTCACTGCTGACTGCCAGGCATTCGATTCTGACCAGGTTGACTCATCCTTCCATCTTTCCAAGATGGGTAAAAGGAGGACCCAAATTGTTGGGGGCCATATCCTGACTCTGTAAACTGCTTAGAGAGGGCTATAAATCACTATGAAGCGGTATATAAGTGCTATTGCTAGCGCTACATTTTGGGCAGAAACAATGACAGACACATGGGACCTCAAATAAATGGATCCTATGCCATGTAGGACTTTGCAGGCGGCACCCAGCACCTTGAACCATATTCAGAAGCACCCAGGTAACTGGTGCAGCTCACAGAGCAGAGTTGTCACATAGGTGTACTATAGTATGCTCCAACGGAATCACATCTCCACCTTCAAAACAAGTGAAGTGTCTAAGTGGTCTTCAATGGCAGCTCCAAATGCACCATACTGCAGTACTCCATCATGAGTGATGGAGAAAAGGGCAACTGAGTCCAGGAATGGATGCAACTGGTACCCAAGACAAATCTATGCAAAAGTCTTTCTGGCTCTTTGAGAAGGACTCTAGGAAAAACCCCAAACTGCACATTAATTCCATCCAAGGGTGTGCAATTCCATTCAAAATTTAAGATGGAAATTTCCTGGGCCCTGATGGTCAGTGGTGGAATTCAATTTTTTTTTTTACTACCAGTTCTGTGGGCATGGCTTGGTGGGCATGGCAGGGGAAGGATACTGTAAAATCTCCAGTCAGAGGTGGTATTTGCCTATTCTCCAAACTACTCAAAAATTTCCGCTACGGGTTCTCTAGAACTGGTCAGAACCTGCTGAATACCACCTCTGCTGATGGTCCATATAATAACAGCCATTTAATCTTGCTAGGGTGGTGCTTAAGTTTGTTCCTCCCCACCCCAACAAATTGATGCAATATTTAAAAGAACAAGAAAACATAATGGTTACTGAACAGGCACATTTAGAAAACCTTAGTAAAGATCTCTGACTATCAGGAAGAAAAAAAGTATTTATATCATAATATTTATTAATATTACTGGCTTATGAATTGGATGACTGTGCATAGAGAGGAAAATTCAGCAACTGTTTTAGGTTAAGTGACCAAGAAGTGAAGGAAGGAAAAACTCATACAGGTAGTCCTTGATTTACAACAGTTCATTTATTGACCATTCAAAGTGACAATGAAAAAAAGTGACTTACAATCTTTTTCACACTCATGACTGTGGCAGCATCCCCATGGTCACTGGATCAAAATTCAGACACTTGGCAGTTGGCTCATATTTACAGTATGACGGTCGCAGAGTCCTGATGTCACGTGAACCCCCTTTGCAACCTTCTGACAAGCAAAGTCAATGGGGAAGTCAGATTCAACTAACTTTTATATAACTAGCTAACTTAACAACTGCAGTGTTCACTGAACAACTATGACAAGAAAGGTTGTAAAATGGGGCAAAATTCACTGTCTCACTTAGCAACAGAAAGTTCCATTGTGGCCATAGGTCAAAGACTACCTGTACTGGAACTATAGATTTCAACTTTGATCAGAGAACCTTAAAATGAAGGGTGTTGTTGCAGCTATAATTGGGAATATTTCATACAATATATAAATATGCAGAGATATTTATATTGAAATTAATGTGCAATTAGTTTGCCTCATAATATATAATGTATGTTTGTGTTCTATGTTTCCTCTTGAAAATACATCCAGCTACTGAAATAAATTAATTTAACTCAACTCGTTGCAATATGTTGACATTCCTTTGAAGGTATTATTTGGTGATCCAAAACTACCTAATAATCACTTTCCTAACAGAAAGCATACTGTGCTAAAGGGGAGAAAGTTATTCAGAAGGCATGACTAAAGAAGAAGGATAGAACTATAAGACTATAATTTTCTTTATAGATTCCCTTCTCTCCATTTACATTACTGCAAAAACATATTCTCTTTAGAGCTAGTCAGCCAGTCTTGTAATTACTGTAATCAAGGACAATATTCTTTCTGAACAATTATATAATTAAGAAAAGTAAGACAATTTGTCTACAAGTAGATTTCTATTAAATGTATTTCTTTTACAAAAAAGCAAATACAGGTAGTTCTCAACTTACAACCATTTGTTTAGCAACTGTTGAAATTTATAAATTTACTGAAAAAAATGACTTATGACTAGTTTACGCACTTATGACCATCGCAACAACCCATGGTCACCTGATCAAGATTCAGACCCTTGGCAGCAGGAATGTATTTAGAATAATTGCAGGGTCCTAGGATCATGTGACCAGCATTTGCGACCTTCCCAGTTGGCTTCTGATAAGCAAAGTCAATGAGGGAAGCTGAGCCTTCTTAGCAACTACATGATTCACTTAACAACCATGCAAAAGGTTGTAAAATTGGACATAGCACACTTAACAACTGCCTTGCTTAGCAGATTCTATTGCTGTAATAATAAAGGTAGTTTTAGTATTCATGACTCAGGGTCATGAATGCTAAACCTACTTTTGACAGAGAGTCTGATCTACCTCAAATGGCTGACACCAATTTTGCAGCTCTTAATCTCCCTTGCTTTTATCCCAAGGAGAACTGGAGAGGGTCAAGTCTGAAGTGCTTTATCAAACTCTCTTCCTTTTTGGAGTTGACATTTATCTGACCCTTGCCTTGACTGTGACTCTTCCTCCTCTTCCTCAAGGTTATTTCTCACAGCTCATTACAACAGCAGATCCAGCTGTAGTCTAGACAAAGCATCCCTTATCCAGGCTTAGGATCAATGAATCAAGCAGGGCATAATAGTGGCCACAATGTACATTACATCTTCTACCAGTGAAAGAAAGTGTCCACCTGATGCAGACCCAAATAAGATAATGAAAAGATATTGATCACAGTTTGAATCTGATCAATTAGGAGAAAGGCTCTTCTAACCGTGGGATTTAAGACATTCCCATGTACCTCTGTGGCTGTATTTGTTACAGATGGAATAGTACTTCTTTTTCTGATTCACAAAGAAGTCTCAGGGATTCAGGAAGAAAATTGCAACAGATGGGATAAATATTTCATTAAAGGCAATTATAATGATGCAACAAGAAAGAGTGTCCAAATAGGAGTACAAAGACACATCACAGCTTTTCCACATGAAAATATTAAAATTGCCAATTTTAAAGACCATGAAGCAAATCAGTCCTCAAAATGAAGGAGGGTATGACTTAAGTAACCAGGCTAAAGCATAAAGCATTTCTGTCCTCTTTGCAATTGTGAAATAGAAAAGTGATGCATTTGGACACCTGTGCTCCATTGTGGAGTTGTGGGGACTGAATCCTATGGAATCAACTTCTTGCATGATGGAAAGAATGTACCTTTCCATTATTTTCAAGGATACAGAAAAGGGAACAAGAGTGTCCACAATGAGATTATGACAGAGATAGAATGACTTGGTAGATGGTATGTATGCATGTGGTGTATTCTTCAGAATATTTAGCCTTATGCCCGCTAGTGAAAAGTGGCTTCCCAAGATTTATTTTATTTATTTATTTGTCAATCACTTACAAGATAATAGGTATAAGTATAAACATGTTCAGAATTCAGAGAGATAAAGGACTTCAGTGTGTCCTTTGTAATGGCATTTGTTCTTGGAACACGAAATGAGTTAAGTTTTAAATAAAGTGGTTATTCTAAGAAGGCTGGGGGAAATTGATAAATGAGTCACTTGGAGTCTTTAGTAAGGTATGAGCTGGAACACTTTGGCTTGCTTCATGCTTGTTTCCAGAATTGGAGCAATTGGTTTTGGTGACATTAAGAGTGAAGTTCTGGTAAGGAATAAGAATCACAAATCAAACCATAAATAGAACTGTGGATTTTTTTTTCATTGGTAATTAGGCAGTTGTAGGAAGGTGTGGATCCATCTGTGTGACAGAGTTGTCTCAGGTTTACTCTTTCCATTTATGAGATGGATATTTTAACAAAATAATGGAAGGATTGGTATTATTTTGTATGGGTAAGATTTAATGATAACTATAAGAATAAATTATAAGGTGCTTTGTTCTTTGTTCCTTTTTTAAAAATATATCTTTTCTCTTTCTTTTTTGTATATTTTAAACATGTTAAACAATGTAATGACCAGAGAATAATTGCCCATATCTCACTGATTGCTTGCTGTTTGAAAAATAAGCAGATGAAAGGAAGTGAAAGGATAAGTGTTGAGAGCCTGAAAAACACAAAGAAAGCCTTCTCTATATGTCAACTGCTGCCATGGAAATCACACAACAGACACACTCAGGAACTGTAAATCATGTAGTTTGATTCCAACCTATCTCACATACAGTGGCCTTATTATTTTATTCCTGCTATATAAAAACATTTAACACTGCATGCTAGGTTCATTCAGAACTTAGGATATTTAGAAGATTCATTCTGCTCAGATGCTTCTCGTGAGCTACGGTGACAACTTTCAACAGAAACGTCTGGATTGTAAACTTTACATACAGAAATTTCCTGAAATCTCCTTTCATGGGTATGAAGAACCAAAACTAGATAGATAAACCATGAGTATTTCCTAGCCCAGATTTTCTTGTTCATAGTCAAAAGTTTAAAATTTAACTTGGTAAACAGCAATAGCAGACATTGTATAGCTCACATGTATTTTAATATCTGTTCCAAAGCTCAGCAAGAAAAACAATGAAAAAAGGGTTAAATAGTATCTTTTCCTTCTGTTCCTGTATTGAAGAGTCTCTTTAAAAAAATGCCAGAAGGGAGACAGACAGACAGACAGACACCCCTCTGTCTGTCTGTCTGTCTAAAAAATAAAACTTTTCTGCTCTGGCAAGCACTCTAATTTAAAAGCAGAAAAAGAATATAAAAATTTGAAATACATTTCTTTTTTTCTTTTCCACGTGTTCTATGTTTTCTTTTTAATCTTATACTTCTTGTAGTTTGTATTAATTTTATTTTTTCACATTGTAATCTCTAATAAAATTAATAAAAATGAATATAAAACTCTATAAATATGCATTGGATCTGATCCAATTTTATGATTCCTATATTCTTTCTAATTTCATATTTGATTTAGGAATAGTTACATTGTCTAAAAGGCATATAATGCCTTTAGTTGTAATTCCTGGTTTATTTTAAATCTTTCTCATCAGTTCTGACAATAAAAAGGCAATGTAATTGTTTCCATAAATAATTCATGTCTAGTAAAGAATATTGCATTTTTTGCTACTGTGAGATTTTACAAAAGGAATTCATTTTCACAATCATTTTGTACTATTTAATCTAGTTATATAATCTAATATATGAAAGAAGAAACAGAGAGCAAGCCAGGTATGCAATTACCTCAGTGACATATTTTGTAATTTCATGTACCTAGAATAGCACATATAAAACCCACCTCTATTTAATCTCTAATTTTTAAAATAATATTTTTTTCTACTTCTGTATAGAATGGAAACTAGGTTCAACTGACAAAGTGTAAGTAAAATTAATGAGATTGTTCAGCCCAAATGTTGTTCTTGGAACCACACACAAACCATTTATGCATTTGCTTCAACCTCCAGTCAAAGGATGCAAGCACACAGAAGTTTATAAAACAAATGAGTAAACATTGCCTTATTCCTATGTAAATAACTGTTCTGTGAGTGAGTGAACAGGGAGAGCAAACAAGAGTTGTGCAATGAGTTGGAAGACAAAAAAAAGAGAGAGAGAACAGATTGCTAATTGTTTGCTGCAGCTTTTTGTTTGACTGCTAACTGCTGGTTAGAGTTTCCTGAATGATTGACCATGGTATCTGATTGGGGATGCTGCTCTTGATGACCTAAACAGTTTTAGAAGATATAGAACTACTAAATAGAGACTGGAGTTTGGCAGGGCAGGTTCTTTTTTATTTTCCTTTTTTTTTTCATTCTTCTTTCAGTTCAAGCTAATCCTCATCCAAAGAGACAGCTCTAAGAACTAATGGACTAAGCAAGAAGAGTAACTAAGGGAGAATTAAGATTAGATCATTCTCTGACACCACCCAGGCAAGTCCCTCCAATTTTCTTGGCAAGGTTTTTCAGAAGTGGTTTGCCATTGTCTCCTTCTCAGGACTGAGGGAAAATGAATGGCCCAAGCAGGTCACCCAGCTGGCTTCATGCCACGGCAGGATTAATAGCAGTCCTAAAGTTTCTGAAAGGTTATCAAATAGGAGATTAGATGACCTCTGTATGGTCTTTCTAACTTTATGATTCTGTAATATTCTGAACAAAGTTTAACATCATCAAAAATGTAGCGGTATGAAACCCAATTTATTCGTGATTTTAACACGCATTCCATTTTACTGTGTTAATATGCTGGGGTATTATAATAATCTGTTTAAAATCAGCCTGTTAGCATTTCATTGGAACAGTAGTCAATCATATATTGAATATAAATCAGCAGTATAAAATTGCTGCAAAAAAACACAGTGGTTTAGGATGCATTTGGATGCAAACACATGTTGAATAATGTGTCCTTTAAGGAGGATTTAAGTAAGTTGAAACTGGTACAATAGAAAGGATTGTAATGGGATAAGAAATGGTCCCATGAGGAGAATGAATAGACTTGGTTATGGTTAGTCTTCAGAAAAGATAACTGTTACTATTCACTCAGTACATGAAATGGTGTCCCACAGAAAATATTTTTTTTTCCACATTAGGTGGAACCCTAGATTTCATGAGAACTTGATGAGATTCCATGAGAACCTAAAAAGCCACCCAAAAAAGTTCATTCAAATGCAGCCCAATTTCTATTACTAGAACTTTGCCTCTTGAGCCATGGATCTATTTTTAATGAACAGTTTCTTCAGATTGAAAGAATTTGAAGACTTGGGACACAAAATTTCTTCTCTAATCCAAAACAGAGGACAAGGAATGTTTATTTTCAGTTATAGTAAGCCAGATTCCAATTGTAAGATAGGAAAAAAATTCATAATGGTGAAAGCAATTTGCCAGTTGTATTAATTAATCAGTGTGTTCATGCAAAGCTTGGAAAACAACAAAAAGAATTTGCTGGGGATGCATTAAAAAGAAGATTAGATTCAATTGACTAAAAAGCTCCTCCCAAACCTGTGAATATAAGATTATTTTCTTTTCTAAAAAATTATCCTGAAAAAAGTCCCAGTTCAACTGTGGGGATATAAAACTTGTTTTGCATGACAAGTAGTGACTTTAGAGAGAAATCTGCCATTTATTTCAAAGGAAACATCAAATTCTTTCATTAAGATGCAGGTGCAAACAGTGCATTTAATCTTATTTGCTCCACTGGCTTTGCATCTAGACACTCACAGATGACAGTTCTACAAGAAATCAAAATAGCTGTCACTCTGACTAAGGGATTAAAAAAATGCCTAGTTCTTAGCAATACAATCCCAGCCCATAAGACAATGTATTGCATACAAGTATTCAGAAATGCATTCCTCTTTATTGCAGCATGAAAAAATTTTCTTTTCTTTCTCCTTTTATCCTAACTCGGCAAAAAGAATGTTTTATCACATTGATTTTAGGGTACAAATAAATGTTACAATGACGGAATCTATTATTACATCATAAATTGTATATAGCTACACTGCCATGCTAAAGAAAATTGCGAACATTTTGAAGACTCAGATCAGGGGTGGGATGCTACTGGTTTGGCCCAGTTCTATAGAACCTGTAGCTGTGAAGAGCAGCTGACACCGAACCGGTTCGGTGTTTGGCCCACCCGCCTGCCCGGGCTCTAGGCTGTCCTTTATTCCCTGCTTTTCCCTCCCCAGCTGCTTTGCGCGGCACAGCTGAGCTTGAAAAAGCAGGAAACAAGAGGATTTTCAAACGCTGCACACCTGAGCGCAGCGCTTGTCAGCTGTCCAGGCGGCACAGCTGATGATTTATTGCAAACGCTGCACACATGCGTGTTAGGATTGTCTGCAGTTCGGAGAACCGGCAAATTGCTCCAATGGCTGGCCCCTCTCCTCCTCACCCACCCACTCCTTACCTGGCCTGCGAGCCATCCAACTTGCCTGGTTTGGTAAGTTGCTATTTTTCCCTTTTCTCCCCCCAACCATCAGCTGTTCTGCTCTGCCGGGAGATTTAGATTAGCTAGAAAGCAGGAATTCTTGGATTTCTTGCTTTCTAGCTAATCTAAAAGCAGAGCCTAACCTCCCTTAGGACTGAAGCTTTTCAGTGCAGACTCAGGTAGCCGATTGCAGAAAGATAGATCTCTAAGCGAATCTGTGATTCTGTGAGCAACTCAATCTGCCTGCCTGCTTTGGCTGCTTTTGGGTAAAAGTTGCTCTTTTTCATTAAAAAAATCAATATTTACATAAATATTTATAATATTTACATACAAGCCATGCCCACCCAGTCACATGACCAAGCCACATCCACAAATCAGGCCACACCCACAGAACTGGTTGTTAAGAAATTTGAATCCCACCCCTGACTCAGATGATGATACTACTGCAGAAACTAAGCTTAACATGAAATGGAGCTTCAACTAAATTCAAGGAATTTGTTTTCTTAAAGTCCTCTATTCCATAAAGGTCAGAAACCCTACTCGTTTGTGGATCCTTAGATCTGCCGCCAGTAAAATTTGCAAAGCTTTCTGTTTGTTATATTTCTTTCTGATGTGTTTAAAGTGCTTTTATTTACTTAATTACAAATTAAGCAAACAGCTAGCCAGACAGGCAATTATGGGTTTTGCATAGCAGCAAATGGAATGAAGATATTAAAATGCCAAGCCTCTAACTTAGTTTAAGAATTAAAAACAAAAGATTAAAAAAAGCTCAGTTGAGATATTAATTTGGGTCCTCACAAAACCACTTGCATACTTCCAGTTTTCAAATCATGTATCCGTAATGGAAAAGTTTTAATATTTTGTAAGTTAAATTCACAGATGTCAACAAGTGTTTACAATTTAAAACTGAGTTTAAAAAACTCACCGAAGTGTTGACAAGAACTGATACAATTCTGAAAAACTCCTGGACATAATAGACTGATAACGAAAGAGCTTCCAAAATTAGTCTTCCTTATTAAGGCTTAGGAAACTGTTGGCTGACATTCAGCTACCATCAGTTCCACAAACAATCCAAAATACTCCTGATAAAATGTTTGAAGTACTTTAGCTCCAACCTTCAAAGGCAGATTGAAGGTCATTTTAGCCCTTAGGAAAATAAAATATCGTGGGGAGGGGGTTAGGTAGGTAGTCCTCATATATTGACCCTAATTTGGATCAATAACTCTATTCTTAAGTGAAATGATTGTAAAGCAAAACATCACATGACCATACTGACTTACAATAGCAGTTCCTGCAATCCCGGTTGCAAGTTGTCCAGCAAATCTCCTACAAATATTAAGTGAGATGTCACATGACTGTGATTTGTCACTTCCTGCCACCTCATTGATTTCGCTTGTCAGAAGCTGCCTCGAAGGTCACAAACGCCTATCACATGACTAAGAGATGCTGCGACCATTCTAAACAGACAATGGCTGCCAAGTCTCTAAATTGTAATCATGTGACTGCAGGGACACTGTAAAGGTCATATGTGTAAGGGCTGGCCGTAAATCCATTTTTTCAGCACTGTTGCAACTTTGAACAGTTACTAAATGGATAATTCATAAATGACGACTATCTCTATATCAGAAAGTAACTAAAAGCATTTTTTGCAAGAATATCTTTAAAAGTGGACACAAGGAATTTGTCTCCGGTGCATAAGCTCTCAGTGTTCATACAAACAACAAAGTGATAGGTCACAGATCATAAACCATAGTTACAATCATTAATCATAAGATACAAACAACTAACAAAAAGTTAACATATTTGTTTATCAATATATTGATAGCAGCTAGGATTGTATTTGCACAAAATTGGAGAAATGAAAAAATTCCGACAGAGGAGGAAATAATTAAGAAAATAATGGAATGTGCAGAAATGAGTAGATTAACAATGGCGATTAGAGAACAAGAAGAAAAAGACTATTATAAAATTTGGAATTTATTTTATGAATGGCTGGATAGAAGAGTAAAGAATTGAATTATATAAGTATAGTATAATACATTGTTATTGATAAATAGATAAACTAGATAGAATAAGAAAATGAATTTGAAATATATTATTGAAAGTCAATAATTATAAAGCTAAGGATAATAGAGTACGTGATATATGCAATATAAAATACTGATTAGAATGATTATAAACATATACAAGTTAAATATGATGATAACATTATTTTATGCATGAAGAAATATGTACCCAACTGACACACTGTGGAACAGAAAGGTTTTATATGTTTGTTTGTTGTTGTAAAAATAAAAAACTTTCATAAAAAAAAGATACAACCAACAAGTAATAAATCATAAGATAGCAATAGGAGAAAGTAGTAAGAAAGATGAGAAGATGAGAAAGATGAGAAGGATAATTGCAATAAAGCCTACAATATGGGTAAATACCTTCAGGCCTAAGACAGTGCTGTAGGAATTAGGTGTTTAGCAGAGTGATGGCACGGGGGCGGGGGGGTAGATGACAAATTTTGTATCTTGCTGTTTTGACACGCAATGACCTATAGCACTGTCCAGGAAGGAGAAGTTCAAACAGTTTATGTCCAAGATGTGAGGGGTCTGTAGATATTTTCTCAGCTCTCTTTCTGGTTCATGCAGTATACAGATCCTCAATGGAAGGGAGGCTGGTTGCAATTGTTTTTTTTCTGCAGTCCTAACTAACAGTTGAAGTCTGTACCTGTCCTGTTTGGATGCTGTGCCAAACCAGTTATTGAGGTATAAATGACAGACTCATTAATTCCTCTGTAGAACTGTATCAGCAGATCCTTGGGCAATCTGAGCTTTCTGAGTTGATGCAGGAAGAACATTCTTTGTTGTGCCTTTTTAGTGTTTATTTCAAGTCCTGGGAGATAATAGAACCCAGAAACTTTAAGATCTCTACTGTTGATATTGTGTCGTTTAATATTGTAAAAGGTAGTAGAATATGTAGGATCACATTTCATTTTACATGACATTTTTGCACTATGATGCATTATGAAAACAAATATGAATAGCATACTACATACTGTCCCCAAATTGGTGGAAATGTGCCTGGAAATTGTTTGCCATGCTTTCTGTCCCTTCCATCCTTATTTTACTCTAGATTTCAACTTATGCTTCAAGCCCCATTTTTTATAGTATAGCCTACACTTAAGAGCAGCCATTTGTAGAGAAACTGAAGATGTAATCATAAAACTATCTTTGAAGAATTAGGGTTGGTTTACATACATAAATTGGTAAATATAAAAATCAGAAGGTTTGATGAAGTATAACCAAAATTATAAGTGTTAATAAAATAAAAAATTATACAGAATAGTGATTAAATAAATAACATTTGTAGAAACTAACCATTTAGACCATCTATTGATCGGTCTCCTTCATTTTGGCACAATATCTTATTTCAATACATTGATATTTATATATTATATTTATTCTTAATTTTGCAAATAGCATATAGAATCTTATATTTGATATTTAATACAAATAAAGGAGTTTTTGTTTTCTTAGTCTCAAATTGTTTCAAAAGGTCAACATATCCAACCATCAGCAGTATTGCTGGATAAGTTGGAAAAATTGAAGCTGACATATCTGTGGTGACAATGAGTCTGGGCAGATTTTGTTATTAAATATAAAATAATTTGGTATCTGAAACACCTCTTTTACTGTCCAGTAGGTTTATGCAAACCTCTTCTGGTTCTTAGAAGTACCCAAGGAAACCACAGAATATGAAGAAAAATGATGTGGTCTAAGCAGAGAGAGGGCAATTATTCAAAAAAAAAAAATTCTTAAAGTGAAGCACCATTCAAAGCTTTGCACTGCCTCAGTGTTCACAAAAATCTAAAATAGCTATAAGCAATTGATATTTTGTCTACTTATTAGTCATTAACAGAATTTAATTACAGAACTCTAAGCAAAATAATTTAATTACCGAACTCTAAGCAAAATAATTTAATTACCGAACTCTAAGCAAAATAATTTACATACCATAGCAGGGAACTAAAATTATTTTATATACAGAATTATTTTGATGACTTTTAAATTATTTACTTATAGTTGGTTTATTGGTTCATTATAGAATGGTTTACTGAAGAATTAGGATAGCAGGAATAATATGAAAAATACCTTGAATTGAAAAGCTTTCCTGCACATTACATAGAAGCTATATTTTGTCTGCCATAGACAACAAACTAGACAGGAACAAAATAAGCTTTTTTAAAAGTTATTCATAAACTTCATATAACATTATTTGCCTAGACAACAAGAACATCAGTGGAGATTCTCTATCATCCACATCTTGGTTGTTCCAAAGTGCTTTTTCCAAAAGACAACTGCACTTTCTTGGTTTGGGGATAATAAGTGAAATGTTTCAAAGAAAAAAAAAAAACCTAAGAAAGTCCAGTTGACTTTTTGAAAAAATACCTTTGTAACAGACACCAGAAAGAAAAAGATACTTTGTGCAACTAAATGAAGAACTTTTGCAAAGGATGATTTTTATTTTACCCTCCCTCCTCCCAAACATTTTAAAGCCACTCAATAAACTACATATAGTGGGAATATAGTTCATGTGGAACTGCATTGTACAACTGGAAACCAAGAGAAAATGCACCAATGTTAACAACTAAAATAAAAAACAATAGTAAGATTATTTTTTATAAAACCATATGAAAAAGCTCTCACTAAAACATATGTCAAAAACATATAATGCATAACACTATCTAAACTTTAATATAAAATAAGTTGTTATTATGCATAAAATATATTTGTTCAAATTTATACTGGATATTTGTTTATTTATTTTATTTCTCACCTTTATTTTTTTTTATAAGTCAAAGTGGCAAACATATCCAAACACAACTTTCTCCTCCTATTTTTCCCACAATAAGAGCCCTGTGAAGTGGGTTGGACCGAGAGAGAAAGTCACTTGCCCTAAGTAATCCACGCTGGCTTTCATGCCCTAGGCAGGACTTGAACTCACCGTCTGTTGTTTTCTATCCTGGTGCCTTCACAACTAGATCAGACTGGCTAGCTCAAGATCTTTTTTTTAACTTTGGAATTTGACATTCAACCTGAGATCTTCCTCAGTAATCTAAAAAGCTGATAAATGGTGAACGTCTCTATATCTCATTTATTTCTAAATAGATCATGAAAATTTTTTTACACTATTATAGAGATTTATACAATATATATAATTGGATAATATACAAACATAATACTTTTTTCATTTTACTACAATATTAGAACCTAGTTTTATTCTACAAAACCAAGAGGTGACAGGACAGCCAAACACAGCATTTGTTTACCTAGCGCATGCTCACTAGAATAGATTATAGAGAGGACTAAAAATTCTAGTTTTATTATTGGCAACTTTATGTGGATAAGATTATGAATAGTTTTGAATAGGAACATGTAACATTTTTCAGATCTGAACTAATATGAATATAAAATAGACTTTTTTGAGTGCAAAACTCAAAAATATTTATTTTAGCGCAGCAAGCCAATACATACTCCAAATAGTCAAATTACATTATTTTACATATTTTTTTCAAATGTAATTCACATGCAGAAAAGAGATCTCAATATAGGAGAGAATAAATATCATTCTTTTTATAATATTGTTCCTTTCCAATCTGTTACTGTACTGTTTAATGAGTTTCCCATGGTCCCACCCCTACCCTGCAAAACTGAATTAATATGAAGAACAGGAAAAAGTATAAATGGTTGAATGTGCATCTGCAGCTATATGACAATTGCATCTGTGAGTCTGAATGCACAGATTTGGCTATAGGAGATTCTCTGCATACACTCTGGGCATAAATTCAGTGTGGATTCCATTGAATTTACTGAGTATACAATATTGGTACAGTCAATTAGATTAAACTTGCTGTATTTACTTTGAGGCCATCGGAACGAAAAAGAAAGGATTGAAATTAAGTTCGTTTTTTAAAGTCCCCCTGATTTTAAAGTGTTGGAAATTTACCTTTAGCCTGGCTTTATTCTGTATTATCATTATGGACATCATTCTATCTGGCTGCATTTGGCTATAGAGCTACTGATCCAGTGGTGGGATTCAATTTTTTTTTTATTACCAGTTCTGTGGGTGTGGCTTGGTGGGCGTGACAGGGAAAGGATACTGTAAAATCTCCAGTCATGTTGAATGATAGTATACTGTTTACATAACACTGTTTGTTTGGAAATGTTCTCTTTGCTGTAAAAATGTAACATGAATTTTTAACACTTTCAATATGCAAACAAAAATCAGTAATTGGCACTGATTTCAAGCTGGTTGGTTGTGTTTAATACTAGGGTGGGAGACTGCGAAGTGCAGGGCTTTAATTACAGTACAATGTCAAATAAACATTCTGGAAGAATTTTCTTGGGTTATTAAGCACACTCTGATTTATAATAGCTAATTGAAAATGGATATTGAATTCAATACAAAAACAGTCTGGCCTGAATAAAAATGTTTGAATATGTCAATGATGATCAACTGCACAACTTTGAGAGAATCTCTCCTGTTAGTCACCCAGCGCATTAGTGCTGCTCCAGAAAAACACGAATGTAATATGGTAATTATTTCAGTTCCAATATGAAGTGAGAGTCATCATCAGTACTTGGCATTTTGAGATGATATAGAAAGCTGGCAGATTTAACTCTGATGTGAGCTTTGGGTCTCATGCAGTTTGCAGCAGTCACTATTTTAGAAATCTACATTTCTACAGTGCAAAGCTATTGTAAGTTAATTTGGAACTTATGGCATAGAAGAAGCACCATCAACTTTTTTATTTTTATTTTAGCGTATGACATGTGTTAGCCAGGGATCACTGAGGTGGGTGGGTGGCTGTCTCTGTGAAAGAATTTATTTTGAGTGGTTTATGTAATCTTTACCCACGGGACTCCTGAATGTGGGTAGGCAATCGGGGGAGGCTCCTTTCTTGTCCCTACACAGTTTATTCGCTCACGGGAATCGAGACGCCAACCTCAGCGGTGCACAGGCCCAGTGTCTTACCATGTGAGCTACCGCGACCCCCATTGCAACTAATTATTGTTGTTACAAACATCAAACTTTCGCCAATGTTTCAGCATTTCCATGGAGTGGGACAGGGCAGCTGTTCTTCTCAATGCCTTTCTAATCTCTGCCCTTTCTGTAAAATCAGGGAAAGTGATAAACACATTTGCATTGTAAGAACAGTTTGTTCCTCCTTTCCAGTGTATTCAAAGATTCAACCATGAATGCAGCAGAATTCTGCACCTTATAAACCTAGTGACCTTTTTGGGCAGTAGATGAAATAATAGGTAGCAGGAGAAGTTGACATGTTACCTCCTATCCTTGCAAAAAAATTCTTTTCTTGTCTCCATTTAGTATGTCCCTTATTGGTCAGACTGACATTCTCAAGGCTGCCATCACTTCCCTCTCTCTTCAACATTCTCTGCTCCCTTTCCTTCCATTAATGTAGAAACATCACACTTATACTAAGATACTGATAGACCAAACAATTTGAACTCTCTATCATAATGCCACTTCCTATGCAAAGGTTATCTTGCTACTATTTTCTTTCATTCAAGCACTGAGTCTGCAGGATTCCTTCTACAAACATATTTTTTTTCTAATGTTATCTTTTCTCTGTAAGGACACTCCATCACTGTTGAAAGCTACCTGCCAACAGAAGAATGTTGCTGGAAAGTGATGTAGTTTTTAAAAATGCTGCTAGGAAATACGTTACATGAAAAACAATATTCAGAAATTCAGGATTATCATGGGGAAAAGATACTCTCTAGTCCCCAAATTTATGTAAACCAGGGATCTAGAATACCATTTTTTTGTAACTTGAGATTACTTATTTTAGTAGACCTGCTGCTCAGAATACTCAGTGATCAAAACTACCCAAAACTATATATCTATTATCTCAGTATTTTTCTTTAAAAAATGAGCAGGGATGACTGGTTGTTAACATTCTAAGCAGTTCAGAGAACCAGTTGTTAGAAGAAATTACTGGCCTAATCCTGTAAGGAAGGCAGGAAGGAAACATTCTGGTGTTGCTTCCAGAAACTGCCTCTCCATTAACCCTTATTACATTCTTGGCAGGACTAGACTTCCTGTCTCAGGAACATCTCTGGAGTTTTTTCCCCCTCCTTTGCTGGTACTTTGCTTGTGTGGAGTGACCATTCAAAGTTACAATGGCACTGAGAAAAGTGACTTATGACCATTTTTCACACTTACGACTGGTGCAGCATCCCCACAGTCATGAGAGGCCAGGCGAGGTGATGCATGCCTCAATGTGAGTGATATTGAGTTGGCCACGCCCAGCCAATAACATGACCACCAAGCCACGTCCACCCAGTCACATGACCACCAAGCCATGCCCACCAACTAAGCCACTCCCACAGAACCAGTTGTTAAAAAATTTGAATCCACCCCTGCAAATGAGCAATTGTGCATAAAAGTGACAAATGTAAAAGTGTACAGTATAAAACTGTAATGACAAAATTGAAGAAAAGTGCTGACCAACATTGTGAAAATATGATAGCCCTGGCCTAGGATATCTATTTCTCCCTACCTTTATTGAAAAAAAGAGGTTCTGAAGATTATACGCTTCCTGTCTATGGAATGCTTCCTAATGTTCTCCAGATGAAGAGAAATGCTGGAGCTAAAGTGTAGAGCTTCTGCTTTGCAAATGTAAGACCTGAGTCTAATCTCTGTCATTCCGGATACAGATTAACAAGACAGCACAGAGTTAGTGCAGCTTCTTTGTGCCACATCAAACAGTAATCAAAACATTATGATCCAGGATTGAGGTGTAATGTATTTGTTTGTTGCATTTATATTCAGGGGTGGGATTCAAATTTCTTAACAACCAGTTCTGTGGGCATGGCCTAATTTGTGGGTGTGGCTCGGTGGTCATGTGACTGTGTGGGTGTGGCTTGCTGAGTGGCCATAGCTTGGTGGTCATGTGAATGGGTGGGCATGGCCTGGTGGCCATGTGATTGGGTGGGTGTGGCCAACTCAATGTCAGTCACGTCAAGGGGTGCCTCGCCTGGCCCTTCCCCTCGCAGCCATTCCTTGTTACATCCTAGCCTCAACACATCTATAGTTCTGTAAAAATGTTGTTCACCTTTTTTTGACTTTATTATCTACGTACTATAGATGTACTTTCATGGACCACTGAAAGGAGGAAATGGCTCACATGCTTTGCTCAAGAGTGTGATAGGCAACAGGTTTTTAAGGGGCTGCCAGAAAGGTGGGGTGCAATATATTTTCAAAAGCACCAGAAGGCAAACAAGGAGCAATGGATGGAAACTGAACAAAGAGAGAAGCAAACTAAGACTAAGGAGAAACTTCCTGACAGTGAGAACAATTAACCAGTGGAACTGCTTGCCACCAGAAGTCCTGGGTGCTCCAACACTGGAGGTTTTTAAGAAAAGACTGGACAGCCATTTTTCTGAAATGGTATAGGATTCACCCCAAGGTCCCTTCTGGTCCCCCCCCCTCCCAAGTGTTATTCTGTTGTGCTGACACCTTTCCCAGGACCTCTACTCAGAGTTTGGCATCTTCCATTTTCCTGCCTGAGCAGGGGGTTGGATTAGAAGACCTCCATGGTCCCTTTCAACTCTGTTAAACACACATGTATTTATGCTCTGGACTAGACATGTAAACTGTGAAAAATACCTGGGCAAAAGAAAGGCAGTAAAATCATTCTAGGTGTAGGGACAGTGAAAAATATTAATATATGATAAATAATGGAACAATTTAAAATAATAGCACAGAGTTTTCTCTCTCTCTCTCCCCCTTCCTACCTATTTCTTTTTTTCTTTTTCTTTCTCACTTTCCCTTCCTTCCTTTCTTTCTTTCTTCCTATTTTTTTTTTTTTTTTTTTCTCTTTCTCTTTATTTCTTTCTTTCCCTTCCTCTTTCTTTCTTGCTCTTTCTTTCTTTCATGCTTTTTTTCTTGCCCTTCCTTCCTTCCTTCCTTCCTTCCTTCCTTCCTTCCTTCCTTCCTTCCTTCCTTCCTTCCTTCCTTTTCCTTCCTTCTCTCTCTCTCTCTCTCACACACACACATATACACACATACACAAACACACACACCAAACTCTTTCTCATGGCACACACACACCTAGTCTGGGACGAACTGATTCGGCAAGCTCTAGAGCAGTGGGCGGCAGGAGAATGAAGAAAAGCAACAGCCCCAGAACATCCATCTGCCCTCCCTTTCGGAGCACCACGGTGGGGGCAGGGCGGGGGGTGACGGCAGAGCAGCAGTGGAAAACAGCCCCAGGAGTTCCCACCCTCCTTTTCAGGGCACCTCCGCTGCCCCTCTCAGTCTCAGCCCCAGCGCAGCAGAGAAGCAAACAGCCATGGCATGCTCCGGCCGCCACCATCGCGACTCGCCCGGAAACAGTGCCCCACCTTGGCCTCTCCCTGCCTGGCTTCTGGATGCGAGCAGAGGCTACTGCGTCCAGGGGAACAAGTGAGGGGAACCACAGTGCTGGGCTCCAGCAGCGGCGAGTGCCAAGGGCATAGCTTGGAATTGGAATAAAAGGCTGTGCAGCTGTGGCGGAAAGATGAACAGCTTGGATGAACAGGCGCAAGCGAGGCGGTGGCTGCTCTCACGTCAAGAAGCTCTGCTAGAGACACGCAGCCTCTTCCAATTCTAGCTATGCCCTTGGCACTTGCCGCTGCGGGAGACCAGCACTGCTGTTCCCCTCACTCCAACCAGCAACCTCTACTCATGTCAAGAAGCAGGCGGCCAGGCGAGAGGAGACCCAGGATGGGCGTAAAGTGGGGGATACCCAACAAGGCCCAGGGATGACTGGGCAAGGCCTGGGGAGGCCCGGAGATGGCTGGGTGAGGCCCGGGGAGGGCTGGGCAAGGCCCAGGGAAGGCTGGGCAAGGCCCAGGGAGGGTTGGAGACAGTGGGGGAGGGACTAGGATGACATGCAGGCTTACTTGTGAGCAGGAAGATCAGGGATGCTCAGTTGGGAGGCAGGCAGCAATTGCTGGCCTGGCAGGCAAAAGCAGGCTGCAGGCATGTCTCGCATGCGCACAATGTTGTGCATGTGCGATAGGGACTGACTAGGCAGGGAGCAGACGAGCAGGCGGAGAGGGGCAGGGCCAGCGAGAGGCCCGATTAACTGGTTCTCCAAACTACGGAGAATCATAACAACCAGTTCTACTGAACTGGTCCGAACTGGTAGAATCCCTCCCCTGTTTATATTCCAAATTTTATCTCAGAGCTTAATGTGATGTACAAGGAGATTGCCCTTCACTTTATCCCCCAAAAACTTTTTTGGATAGGTTAAGCTGAGAGACAGTGACTGGTACGAAGTCACACAGTGATCTCCTTCATTATCATTCAGTGAAGATCTGAATTTAGATATTCTTAGCTCTGATTCAATATAATTCCAATAGTGGTTACAGATACCGATCATATTACACCTGCTACTATCCAAATCAATCTGAGCAGATAACAGGAGTCCTAATGTAGAAAGCAGCTTATCAAAAGAGAGTATGCCAACAAGACCCCCAAACCTGCATCTAGTCCATGCTAGCAGAGGTTAAAGGTGATATGCCTTGATCTACGCTGAACAAACCCAGCTGGATTAGAACCATAGCTATATTACTGAGAATCCTTAGTATTCAAGATGCCATTGATGAGGTGCAGGCTCAAAACAAGCTATAGCTAAATGTATTATCTTATTAAAGCAAGGGTCTTCAAATTTGGCAAGTATAAGACTTGTTGTGGTTCGCCGGCAGCAGGTGTGGATGGCAGAGATCTCTGATAGCAAGGACTCAGACGAGGGGCCTGTGTATGATGCAGGGATGGGGCCAGGACTATCGGAGAGTAGGGTGCTGCCTTCGGAGCTTGTGGAATCTGGCAGCAGTGATGCAGAGGACCCCAGGGAGCCTGTACCCAGTGTGCGTGCACGCAGGGCTGCTTGAAGGAAAGAGCAGCTGAAGCAGCAAGGGCGACTTGGGAGTAAGGCTGGAAGGTGATGGCCCCTCCCATAAGAGATAAAAACCAGCCCTCAGTGATGTGTTCTTTGCAGGAAGCAAAGAAGTTCTTTAGAGTCCTCTTGAAACCCTGCTTATCCAGTTTGTTTCTGAAACTTCTGTCGGTGGGTATTTAATCAGTAATTAGTCTTCTGTTCTTGGCAGCCTTTTGCAACCTTGAAAGGGCTTGCTTTTGATATCGGACAATTAGGTTTAAATGTCTCTTGGCTGGGAATGCACTGAATTCCCAGAGCCGCATTAAAAAGGTTTGCTTTTATACACAGTTTGTATTTGTTTAATTTGAACAAGGCTTGGGTCAGACCACTTGTGGATTTCAATACCTAACATGACTGGAGGAGGAATTCTGGGAGTTGAAGTCCACAAGTCTTAAAGCTGTGAAGTTTGAAGATCCTTGTATTAAAGCCTCTTTATTGTATTAAATTGTTAAAACACAAATACTCAATTTAGTAACAAAGCAACAGATAATGCTTCTCTGCAGAATGGGATGGGGATTCATTTTATTGTTTTGTGCCAAAATGTTTTGTGTTCTTCAAGAGATTCATGGTGGAAAACCTGAGTTCTAGACCAGCCTTAGGCATGGAAGCCAACTGGCTGACTTGGGCTAGTCACTCACCCATAGTCCCAGGAAGGAAGAAATGGCAAACTGCCCACAGGAACCTGTTCATGTACATTCCAGGAATCAAATCTGACTCAAAGGCAAAAAATAAAGAAAATTGTGTATACATAAGTTAATTTTAAGGAACCCTATGTGATTTTTGGTATCTATGCCTGGATCTACAGATGTGATTCAGAAGATTTCCAATTAAACTCCTACCAGATCCTACTGAATAAATGAATGGTTTGTCTTAAAAGTGTTTCATTTCTTTTTCAGTCTTTCAGAAATAGATCTTTCTATCCCTTCTAACTTCAGTTTGCATGTTTTATAAATTCACTACTGGGATTTTTCTTATTAGATAGTTCTTATCTGGCCCACATACAGTGTTTAGTTTCTACATAAATTCATATCTGGGGAAATATTCTCTCTACAGTGTCTTTCCTGCCCCCCTTTTTATTATAATGTGGCTGCATGAATAGAGTTTGTGAAGCACACAGAATGATCTTAATTTGCCTCATACAAGATCTGTTCTTCAATTTATGCACAAACTATGTTAACTACAATAGGTTCAGAATTTACAGCATCCATGAGGTGTAAAGCAGTAATTCAATACACTGAGGTCAAGCAAGGTAAAACAGAGAGCTAACTAAAAACAACAGTCTGCATTCAAGCTTTTAGTGCTCAACACCCACAGCAGTCTATTCCAACCCACATCTTGCTCCATAAAGACAACACTGTTAAATCCTGAGAATCAATTATTACATGCTCCAAATGAAAGATGTAAATATTTTTTTCTGTCCAAAGAAATGTAATTTTTCACCATCTCTTTTTAATATACTTGGCAATAAAATCTTTATTAGCTATACACTTTTTCTTTATCACCTTATTTTATTGTACAGTAATATAACCATAACTTTAAAAACTATGGTAGCCTCTGAATTAACAAAAAAGTTATTGTTTTAAAAACTAAGAAGCACCTAAGATTTAAAGAAAACTTACTCGCTTATTGGCAGACAATTACTATATTGTCAAAGCAAGTGCTTTGGATAAATCAGAATACTGCAGGCCTGGCATGCCTCACTTTTACAAAAAAAATCTTAACTCTAGGAACATTGTTTTTCTTACACGAAGGCCATATAGTGTATTTTGGTATGTTATAATGTTCTAAAAACCAACTTTTGTATGGCCTCTTAAGTACAGGTAGACCTCAATTTACAACTAGTTACATATAGCACCTATTCAAACTTACCACAGACCATCGGCCAAGGAAGAACTGCTCTAGCTGCCTGTCTCTTGCGAGGCTGAGCTAAAACTGGGGAACGCTACGGAGGAGTCACGTGGAGGAGGAGGAGCGTTCCTCAATTATAGCTCAGCCTGTAAGAGTGAAGACTAGAGCACCTCCCACTCTCTGGATGCTCGCAGCAGTTCTACGGAGAATTATGGTTTATTAATGAATAAATAACTGAGCTGTTTTTATCTTCAGGATAAGATGAAATTTGCATGCAAAAACAGTTTCAGTGAGTTTAGCACAAAAAAACATTTAAAAGTTGTTTTTTAAAAATAGTATATGCCTTTTTTTAAAAAAATAATTTAGACAGAATCATGACATTTAAAGGCTCCGTAATTGGGAGTGGAACAGTCTAGCTTTTCTAAACCTTTCTCAACCTATTGGTTAATGGAAAATGTCCATGAAAACTACAGATTATGTAGAGATATATTGTTAGCAAAGAAATCTGGCAAATTACAAAAGGTTCCGGAGTTTGGGAAATAAATAACTTTACATTGTGATGTTTTAAAAACAACAGAGATACCCATAACCTTTCTTTTTGAACACAGCATGCAGCATTTGCAAGCCAAACTCTCAACAATCAAAGCAAAGTCTAATCAAAATAATTAAACAGCTTCTGATGAACAGTTCTCTTGATTTAGAAGGTAGACCTATTTCTCATCTCTTTTCTTTCCAACTTCTTTCTAACTTTTCCCCAAGCTGCATAGTTAAAAACTGATAGTTGTTATTACAGACAGAGCTTTTGATTTTCTACTGCAGTTTAAAGCATTTAATAGCTCACAAATGCCACCGAAATGGCACCATAGGGATCCTTGCTACACTAGGTGAAAAATATAATGGAAGCTACGTACAGTAATACAGTTTGGGATTCAGCTGTATTTTGTGCCTATCCCAAGAGATATTTTTCACAAAAGTTAAATACAAGTTAATACATTATTAATACAATGCAGTGGTTATTTCTTTTCTTATAAAATTCACTTGTATAACTTCACAATGTAACACTTACCTTAAAGTTTTACAGTTAGAATTTCTCCACTACTTTTAGAAGTGTCTTAATTAAAAAAACTAAAAACATAGTTTATATCCCACTTTTAAGTGCTACCTGTCTATAATGTTTATAATATATAAAGCAGATGGCAGAACTTTTAACTACCACTACCATGATCTTGGGGTGGGGGTGGGGGGTGTTGAAAAAGCACAATCAAACCTCTTTAGTACTGGATAGGAGTCACAAGGAAATCCAAGGGTTGTGGCTGGACTGGAAAGTTAGGGAAATGTCCCAGAAAGAGGAGATGACGAGCTATTTCCCTATTGTTGGGCTTCAGGGTTTGGTGACCAGGACCTAAACCAGTGGTGGTATTCAGCCAGTTCGCACCGGATCAGGCGAACCAGTAGCAAGAATTTGGCATGGGTCGCCGAACCAGTAGTAAGTTCTGGCTGGCCACCCCCCCCCCCACCCAGTCAACCTCCCGCCCTATGCTTGCTCACCCCGCCCGCCTGCCTAACATTTGCCTAAGGTATTTCTTTCTTTTTTTCCCTCCCGATAATCAGCTGTAGATAAGGTCAGCTGTGCCGGGATTCCCTTGCTGAGGCCCAGGAAGGCAAAAATGGAGGAGAAGCTCAGCCTCCCTCCATTTTTGCTTCAGCTCAGGGACAAAATGTCCCCAGAGGCTCTTCTGAGGCTCCAAACGGAGCTTGGGGGTGCTGTGCCCTCCCATGCTCTGTTCCTTTCTTCCTGAGCCCCAGAGGAGCCTTAGGGAGCAAAAACCCGCCAGAGGCTTCTCTGAGGCTAGGAAGCTCCCAAAAATGCTCTGTTCCTTTCTTCTGAGCCCCAGAGGAGCCTTAGGGAGCAAAACATCCCCCAGAGGCTTCTCTGAGGCTAGGAAGCTCCCAAAATGGAGCTTGGGGGGTGCTGTGCGCCCCTCCCATGCTCTGTTCCTTTTCTTCCTGAGCCCCAGAGGAGCCTTAGGGGAGCAAAAACATCCCGCCAGAGGCTTCTCTGAGGCTAGGAAGCTCCCAAAAATGGGTGGGGGCTGCAAAAAAAGCCACACCCACCCAGTCACATGACCACGCCCACCAAGCCACGCCCACAGAACTGGTAGTAAAAGTTTTTGAATCCCACCACTGGTCTAAACAGCAGATTTTCTGTCTTGCCAACCACTATGGCTGGTATCTTCAGAGGCATGGTGGGCTGCTACACAGACCAAGGCTACTGAGCAGGGACTGGTTGGGCTCCGCTCTTTATAGCTGAATGGTCTGACTGCTGATTTGGTCTGCTCAAAAGATACCATGATTGTATGAGCATAAACTTGACTTCCATATGAAGAAATCCTCATTTTTATCTGGATGTAATTTTAAATGAATTACTCTGAACTGTATATTCTTCATGTTTCATCTAAGGCAGGGATGTCAAACTTGAGGCCCGGGGGCCGGATCCGGCCTGTGGGGTACTTAGATTTGGCCCACAGGGCCACCCTGAAAACAGCAAAGGACCTGCCTGCAGTGCTTCTGCCAGTAAAAATGGAGCTCGGGAGGGCCGCATGCAGAGGATTGCAGGAGGCCGTGGCAGCTGAAAATGGGGCTCGGGAGCCTGTTTTTGCTGGCAAAGCGCTCAGGCCTCCACAGGCGCCCCCAACATGAATGATGCTGAGCCGGCCACACATACCCTGGCCACACACACCCTGCCTCCCCCGAGATCAAACACAACCTTGATGGTGCCCTCAATGAAATCGAGTTTCACACCCCTGATCTAAGGCATGTTCATTGAGTGAGACAAAAGTTTATTTGTAAATTTTAATAACATAGGTCTGTATGATTTCTGTTGGGCTTGTTTTAGTTGGTTATTTAGTTGACAAGGATTATATACAGTCTTCACTTACTGACCATTTAATTGTTCAGCAACCATTCGAAGTTATAGAGGTCCTGAAAAAATTACTTTACTGCCCATTTATGACCTTTCTAACATCCCTCAGACACAGGATTGACGTTACAATCAGTACACATTGTCCTATGCCTGCCCTTCGTAAATTTTTACTTCCTGCCCCCCTTGCTGAGCAGATTAATTGGAGAAAAAGGGATTGTCTGCTGAAAAATCCTCTGCATGTGGCCCTCCCGATTTCCATTGTTCTCACTGTCAGAAAGTTTCTCCTTATTTCCAGGTTAAATCTCTAGGTTGTGGTCTACTTTGTCGAATGACTTTCAAGAAGAGATTGGACTGCCATTTGTCAGAAATGGTGTGGGGTCTCCCGCTTGGGCGGGGGGGGTGTGGACTAGATGACCTACAAGGTCCCTTCCAACTCTTTCTACTGCCGGGGTGACTGCAGTGCTCACAATGTGTAGAAGAGCTCTCTTGAAATCTCTCTCCAATCCCTCTCTGCTATGCAGGGAGATGGAGGAAAGTCAGGCAAAAGAGAGACTACCCACAGAAATTGCACTGTGGATTTACTCTTTATTGAATGTAATACTAAAACATCAGGTATTTCAGTCATTTTTCCTGTGAGAAATAAAAGCCTTTTTTTATTGTTATTTTATTTAGTAATAATGAATTATAATGCCATTGTAGGCAAATTCATTAAGTTTCCAAATTTTTTGCACATTCAAAATATTCATTTAAACATACACACACACACACACACACACACACACACACACACAAAGTTAATTTCATTGTAACAGTTTCTTTATTTTATCTTAATTCTTCTTTAAATTTCATTATATTTATTTGCATATTTAAAAACTTAATTAGATGTTTAGAAGAATAATATAACAATAGGTTACCTGGATATAATCTGAAAATCAGGAAAATTCATTGGTTGTGGGACAAAAATGTGTCAGTTCATATAACGCAACAAAGCAAAAAGCATGCGTCTTCAGCAGAGAAAAATGTATTTTCACACTGAGTCATGCCGAAACTGACAAGAATGTTGTTAAAAGTAGGCATCCAAATTATTCAGCTGACGTAGCCAAACCTGTTCGGATCACTTAATTTGAGGAATCTGGATTCTTTACTTCAGTTGAGGCACAAAACATTTGGGGAACACTTCAGATTATAAAACAAAATAAGGACCTTAATATATTTTGAGTTTTTCTTCTATTACTTTAGCCATATCCAAAGCCACAACAATATGGGTCAAAATATTGTTTACATCTCAGCTGATCGACATAACTAAGACAAGTAATTGATACTGTAAATCTGTTACAGTAAAAGTTTCTTTGATTAATATGAATCCAGCAGATACAGAAAACGTACACTGCTATATTTAGTTTTTATGTAATTTAAAACTACATAGCAGGGAATTTGGAATAGGCTGTTGGAATAGGCAGCTTAGTACATGAACTGTATTTATTGCTCTGCCCATAAAAATAACTCTTTTCTATTCTTCATCAATAAAGACAATATAAGATCCTGAAACTAGAAAAACTCTTCTGGGTTTGGAACAATGGCTCTGAAAAGACACTCAGCTAAGAATTTTAGCGAAGTTTTATATGAATCAACACACACACACACACACACACACACACACACACACACACAAAAGGAATCAATAGAACCAGGGGTGGGATTTGCCAGTTCGCCCACCCCTGGCTGACCTCGCCTACCCCTCCCCTCCCAGGAATCCCCACGCAGCCCGTTTGAATCCAGATAAGTGCAGGGCCTGCACGGAGGCTCAGGGAGGGTGAAAAACGGGCCTCCCGGAGGCTCCAGAAGGCTGGAAATGGGCCCATTTTTAGCCTCCAGGGAGGCTGTTTTCGCCCTCCTGGAAGCTCGAGGAAAGCCTCTGGAGCCTGAGGAGGGTAAAAAACAGGCCTCCTGGAAATTCCAGAATGCCGGAAACAGGCCTGTTTCCAACCTCCAGAGCCTGGGGGAGGCCGTTTTTGCCCTCCCGGAGGCTCAAGAAAAGCCTCTGGAACCCAGGGAGGGCAAAACTACCCCCCCCCGCCATGTTGCAGAAGGCTGGCTAGGCCACACCCACCATGGCCATGCCCACCCAGCAACCAGGAAGAGTACCAGTTGCTGATATTTTTGAAGGCTACCCCTGAATAGAATAAATACCTTATCCATAAATAAAATCATTTAAGGAATAATGCCTTGCTCTCTTATGTTTTGATGACAAACGTACTTGCTTATATGGCCATATGCTGTCATATTGTCTGATCAAACCATCACAGAAAAAATCATCAACGCTATTAAAAGACAGATGAAAAGTGAACTATAATTTCTGAAGCTGTAGGCTGTCGTATTAGTTTGACACAATAACCTTTGCTGCACATCAAGGCTTAAAACTTCAATGTTGGGTTTTCCGTCAAATCTGGAGATACACGAAATTCATAAAACAGGTGACCAAGGAAAACACAACAATGCTATTTTTAAAGAATATCGTTTTAAGATTCTGTGCAGCTGATGGCCAATTTGGGGAATGGAGACGATGCTATCTCACAAACTACAAGAAGCATAAATATAACAGTTCTCAATGGATGGCCTTGTTATAATGATGTGCAACACAGAAGTTTTTGTAATATTAAAACTATTCAAATAATAATAGCATTTGACAGATGCATTATGAACAAAATTTGTAAACATAATTAGGAATATCCAATATAATTAATGCTAAAAAAATAAAAAATAGAGAAAGAGAAAGGAATTATGAACTGGAACATAAACAGTCCTTTCGGTCATTCACTTCTTAATAAGTCAGTTGTTACATTACTGAAAATATTTATGGTTTCCATAGAGCTCTAAAAAAAAAAAACAAGTACAGAAGGATAAATATAATGATAACATCAATGGACTGAAAGTTCTTAGTAGAGGCTGATTGTTTTTGTTTCGGTTGCTCAAGCAGCTTATCACACTCCTTTAGGAATCCTTAAGGAAGCCAGGAATTTTAAATATTTTTGCTAAATCCAGGTTTATAATTCCTGAGTAGAAAGCACACTAATCTATTTATTTTCTATTTAGCAAACAAAGTAACATCTAAGAAATATAAACGTGAAATATCCTCTTAAAATAATGCATCACTCAGTGATAAAACATGGTCTTGCATTTCTACTGATACCAAAATCTCTTTAAATCTACCTGCCAACCTATCTATTTAAAAAAAGACACACTAGCTAGGCTAGTAAAAATAGAAAATTTATAAAAATAGGAAACAATATGGAAAACAATTTGGTATTTATAAATGCAAAAACCATGATATTTGCCAATATTATGGTAATGTATCAATATTTGGTAACTCAGTAATATATAGCAGAATCTGTATAGCAGATTTGGAATATCTGAGCAATTAAGAAAAATTCCTCATAAATTAAAACTGTATATATTTTTATTTTTCATCATATCAATCTTTATCTATCCCAAATCTTTATAGTATAACATTAGTTAATTAATGGATATGGAACAAATCATACTGACCCTTTTTTGTTGATTAACCATGTCCACTGGAAATTACTTTGCCAAATTAGTACTTATATCAAAAATACCCTACAACTTTATAACAGTCTAAAGTAATCCTTAGTAAACAACCATTTGATTCTATGGAGTATTACCAATTCTATAATACACCTACAGTAATTAAATTACAATTTATAATGCAATATTTTGAATAGTTTTAAGATTTAAAATTTACTGAGGGGAAAAAAACCAACGTGTTTGCAGACTAATAAGAATTGCATTATAAGCAAAAACTCAAATATGAATATATTATAACGTTTAGATAAATGAGCAAATATAAAATCAAAGTTCCAAAAATGCAAAACATAAATATATAAAATAAAGAGCAGAAGTGAGAGTGGCTCACTGCATAAAATTAAACTTATTCGCCATCTTTAGTATTTCCTACTCTACAAATCCAACTGAAAGGGGAAATACCTTTCCTAAACAAAAAGTCAATTGTCAGGATTATGAGCATCCTGATTTTTCATATAACCCCTACTTCAACAATAAGACCCATTTAATATAATCAGCCCTCAAGGGGGCAGTGGGGCATGGCCAGCATAGGAGGCAGTGAGCGTGTGAGAGCTGACAGTGAAGAGGCTGGCGGGCTGTGGCTGCAAGTGAGTTAAAGCGCTGCAACTACTGGGCCAGCTGTCCAAGGAGTAAGAGGGAGGGGCACACAATCTGGCCCACCAGATCCACTCCACGGCTGATGCCCCAGTGCGGCCACAGGCAAGCAAAGACAGATAGTGAGATGGAGAAGATGGGTGACCGCACAGCCGGTACAATCTGGGGCTGCACAGCCCAACGCAGTGCAGGTGAGTCTGAGCACTACGACCACCAGGCCAGCCCTCCAAGCAGCAGGCAGAGGCAGAGGCACAGGGAGGAAGCACGTGATCCAGCCCGCCAGATGCACAGCACAGCTACCCACCCATTCCATTCTACCATCTGTCTTTGCTTATCCGCAGCCATAATGGGGCACATGGCCAAGCAGGGTGTCCAGCGGACGTGGCATGGCTTGGTCAGTGTGGCTTGATGGGCATGGCAGGGGAAGGATACTGTAAAATCTCCATTCCCACCCCACTCCAGTGGAAGGATACTGCAAAATCTCCATTTTCCTCCCCATTCCTGGGGGAAAGTTACCGCAAAATCTCATTCCCTCCCCACCCCACTAACCTGTTTTCCAGCTCCATTCTCCTGTGCAGGACAACAAAAGAAGACCCAGCCGATCAGCTGGGACTCAGGAGGCAGAGAATAGATGGGGGTGGGGCCCACCAGAGGTGTTATTTGCCAGTTCTCCGAACTACTCAAAATTTCCGCTACCAATCCTCCAGAACTGGTCAGAACCTGCTGAATACCACCTCTGCCATATAGTACTATCCCCTCCCTCAATTTTGAAGTCATTCATAAAGGTTTTGAATTTGAGTGATATGCATATAGTTGTTTAAACATATAAATAACTAGATTCCAATAGATTCCTGTATGAAGGAAAGGATGATACCATTGTGCCATTTTTTTTACTGATGACTACTTTTCAGTTTATGCAGCCTGGGGACATAAACAGAGTTACTGGAGGAGAAAAGTCCAATGTGTGTGTGTTAATCTCTTGTTCTTTCTAACTGGTGAAAGCAGATGAAGGTGGTTTAGAGATATTCATTAACCAAAACCATTAATGACTCAGCATACAAAATTGCATCAGAGTAGCAAAGTTGTGGCTTCTGTTGAAACATCTCTACTGTACTATGGAGATTTGACTGGCTGTCCCTTGATCTCTGGCTAGCATGCTGAATCTTAGGAAGTGTTTGCAAGTCTGGTTTTGATTATCCTGGAAGATTGTCTATGGTGTAAACTAAATATGAAAAGCCATTTCCCTTTGAGATCTTTCTTAGCATGAAGAGAATCAAGTTCTATTGTTTGGTTTCCTGGCTTTCATTACTATTAACCACAGCATCCTTTCTTATCTTCTTGAATAGAGAAAAATGATATATAATAATTCTTATTTTTAAAAAGACTTTTAAAAACACTTTGAAAACACTGGTGATAATGCCTTCAGAGAAGAAATCAGACCTATTTATTTTTATCATGTGGAAACAGTTGAATTTTTGTTTGTTTGTTTTGTATTATAGCAGCACATACTCAAGCCTTTATACAGTATATATCCCCAATGCCTGGATATTTTAATTAATTTGCAGCTAGTTTCCAAAACATTTGAAAAGCTATAAATAGATGGTAAACAATCAAAATGGGACACAGTGGCCTAGTGGTTAAGATGCTGGGCTTGTTGAACAAAAGGTTGGCAGTTCGAGACCCAATTACTGCATGACAGAGTGAAGCCCTGTTCCTGCCCCAGCTCCTGCCAACTTAGCAAATGCAGGTAGATAAATAGGTACAATTTTGATGGGAAGATAACAATGTTCCATGCACCTCAACATATAGTGATGCCAGCCATGTGATCACAGAGACATCTTCAGACAATGCTGGCCCCCTTGGCTAGGAATTGGAGATAAGCAAACCCCTCACCCCTGAGTCAGATATCACTGGACAGGGGAAGTCTTTATCTTTTATCTTTTTTAAAACAATCAAAATATGTTTTATCAATATTTAATGTGCTTGGAAAGATGCAGAAAGCTCTTAAAGCATTATGTTATATTTTGCCCTAGCAAACCCCGAAGAGTTTGTCCTTATTAAGACTTTGGGAGTGGCTGTAATGTAAATCTTTCGCAGTCAGAAGATTTCCTCTTGGGCATGGAGAGGTTTCTGATATAGAAAGAAAATCCTGCAGGCACTCCTTCTTCACGTTCCCATGTTTCACTGTGAAGGACTGATTTGTTTTTATTTAAAGCTATGTATGATGCAATAGCTAAGAATAATTATAAATGTTTTCATCACCTAGACAAAAAAAATCTCAATATACACAGTACAGTATATTGCGATCTATACATGCAGAGAGCAATATAAGTCTAGATGTACAAAAGTTAGGATTCACTGGCCTCGGGGGAGAGTGTGTAGGATTTTTAATTTATATTGACAGAGAAACAGGTGAATGTATACTCTGCAGTGGAAATACCTGTATAGTATCATAACCTACCCAGTCTGAGTGTCAATCAAATGACGACTTCTTCCTTGTTAACTTTCAGGAGAGAACCGAATGCAATCCCCTTGGATCATAAGTTTGGAGCTGGTGGGTCAGAGTGGAACCCTGCTGCTATGTTTAATCAATTCTGTTCACTTTTCTGCAACAGATCTTGTAGTAATGGACATCCTCATGACACCCATGTAACACTTCCAATTCAAGAACTGTACTGGCTACCAGACAGTTTCCAAGTTCAGTTCAAAATGTTTTGAAAGTGCATTGAAGCCTGATGTGGTTCAGGATCTGTGGGATAGCCATCTCTGAGTCCCTTTTGTCTGTCCACTAAAATTGAATGTGCATATTCATCTCATTTCTTTTAGAGATTGCCATCTACACAGGGATTGTGGAAAAACAGCTTCTTCAGAACCAAGACATCTGAATGGCCTCTTTTCTCCTGGTTTTTAGAAAATCCAGATTTTTTTTTCCAGGACTTGGCAGAATTTTATAACTATTTCCCCTGGTGTTTTTCACATTAGCTCTGTTGTATATATCTAGTTTTTACATCTTATTTCTTCTATGGATTTGTTGGATGATTATTTTATTATTTATTTAGGTACCTTAGGCCATGATGACTCCTGGTGATTAGCTGAACAAATCCCTGCAGTTTTCTTGGCCTGCTTTCAGAAGTGGCTTGCCATTGCCTCCTTTCTAGGGCTGAGAGGAAGTGACTAGTCCAGGGGTGGGCAAACTACGGCCCGCGGGCCACATCCGGCCCGTTGGTCTTTTTAATCCGGCCCGCCGAAGATTGGTACAGAATTAAGGTTTGATGTGAATGATTGAATGATAGCATTCATTTGATTTTGACTTGTAATGATAGGCATTTCGACACCAGGTGGCGGCCCGTCTGTCAAATTTTAAAAGTCAATGAGGCCCCCGAGCCAAAAAGTTTGCCCACCCCTGGACTAGTCCATAATCTGTTGACTTTGTGCCTCAGTCTGGACTACAACTCCCAGACTCCCAGTTGTTAGCCTGATGCTTTAACCACTTTAACAGTTCTTTGGAATCTACTTTAACAGTTCTGTTATTATCTACTAATAATAATTTGAATTATGAAGATGGGAATTATATATCATTTAGCACCATTTTGACTGGAATTACTTACGTCTTCAAAAATAAACATAAAATTTAGTGTTATTCTTTTATCTTGTAAAACAAAGAAAAGAAACAAAACAAAACAGCCATACATCATAGCAATATTGGCAATACCTGGGTTGCGTCAACAGCCAAGTGATTATTTTAATAAAATATAAAACTAAAGTAGTCCCAACTTCCAGAAATTCAGCTTGCATGTCTAAATATTTAGACAAAGACATAAACATAGTGTAACTGTATGACTGTAAATTACTGTTACTTACTGTGAATGTTTTTGGAAATGTAAAAGATAATTAAGCTGAATTCTAACACTATGTTAAGTCATTATTAAAATATAATTTGTCCAGATGACTAATTTAACAATTCACCATTTCCAATAAATCATAAACTAGAATCAGAATTTATGGTGTAAAAAAAGTATATACTATGACTCAGTATGACATTACAATGAAAATTAATTTTTGGTGTGTTTCACAATTTTTCATGTCACTAAGCTTACAATTCTGGGTATGCTATAGCAAAATGAGAAAAATATATTTTAAAAATCCAATAAAACACATAACAAATCATTAAATGATTAATAATTAATAAATGGTGACTAATAAATAATAAGCCCTCATAGCCTCATTATGGGCCAAAATCAGCTGAAATTAAACAATCTTCAGGGCATTTCTAAATGTTGAAAAGGGTTAGGGTTAGGCCCGAGCAACCTTATTATACGTCCAGGGGCAGTGCAAGTAGTCCTCAACTTATGATGACTGCTTAGTGACCATGCAAACCCCATCCAAAGATACTTATTACCCAGTTCCAAAGTTCTGACTGCTCCACCCCCTGCAGTCACATGACTGCATTTTGAGCACTCATTTACAGCCATTTGCAGCATTCCACAGTCATGTGACCACAATTTATGATTTTTTGCTAAAAACTGATATTTATTTGGTTTTTTTTAGCAAAAATTCCCCGTAGGGGACATTTCATTGTACCTCCTGCAGAGGAGAGGTCTTCTTTTAATTACCATTTTAAGTAGATGGAGCAAAACCATGTTTAGGAAATTGTTTCTTCATAGATCCTTGTCATATACATTTTACAGGGCCTCATAATAAGAAGCACTTTCCACTGAGCCTTGAAACTTATCAGCAGCTAGTACAATGGCTTTATAATGCATGCACTTCTGCTGTCATGGGTTTCTCCAGTAAAGAGGCTAACCATTTCATTTTACACCAAGTGTAGCTCCAAAGTTGTCTTCAAAGGCAGTCCCATGAAGAATGCATTACAGTAGTCCAGTCACATGGTGATCAGTGCAAGAGTCATTGTTTCGAAGCTTCCTAGTCCAGGTAGAGCTGTAACTGGTACATTAGATGCAGCTAGGCAAAAGCCCACCTGGCTGTGACTAACATTCTTGGGTGCTTATTAATGTACAATCTTAGCAAGATTAACCTGATCTTACTTCTCCTCATCTAACGTCTTTCAGACTCCAGACACCAATTCTAGTTTTCCACAGCATCTCCAGCTTAGGCCAAGGTATCGATGTAAAGTTGAGTGTCATCACTCAACATACTGATGAGACATATTCCAAATAGATACATGATGTTTCACAGTAGTTTCACAGAGTTGACGAATGGCATGGGAGGAAAGACCAAGCTCTGCCACATCCCACTTTGTGGCAACCAAGTGTTTGAGTACTCATCACCCAAAACTACAGATGTACTTCCTCTCCTATCTGAAACTACTCACTCAGGCAGGAGAGGAACCACCATAAAACTGCCTCCCTTCCAATTCTTGAAGGCAGTTGATAGTAACAATGGCACTAACAGTCTAATAGGACCAGGAGAGTCACATTCATTCATTCCAGGTCCCAATGACAGTTATCAGGATGCCTAAACCCTGCCTGAAAGAATCAAGACAATCTATTTCTTCTGGGATTCTCTGTAGCTGATTTCCCATCACCTTCTCAACAATCTTCCTCAAAACAAAAGGTTGGATAAATACAGTTGGATTGAGTGATGGCTTCTTCAAGAGAGTATTAAGCACTACTTCTTGCAGAGCATATCACATCCATCAGTAAAGTACACCAAAGTACAATTAGGTTTGCCTAATTACCAACTGCAGCCAAAGACCACAGATGGCTGACAATTCAGCCATCAAGATTAAGGGTAGAGGCAACTGGTTTAGAGCAAGAAATATGCTCTATCATCCCCATTCTGTTTAACAGCCTATTCAGTAACTTTCACCATATTTTTTCTCTCCCAACAGAATCCCAATATGAGATCCCACTGTAACAATCTTAGCATCCGACATTGACTTTTCATCCCCCGTTCCCTTTATGGCTCTGACATGGTTCACATGGTTGCTCTGCATCAGGGACTTCTGCAGGTCAAGCCTAGTTCTCATACCCAGCTCACTGCAATCCAAAAAAAGTCAGAAACACAATCTTCCAATCAAATAAAGCTTTTCGTATTACAAATCCCTCCCTTGAAATGTGTAAATACTCATTAACTTTTCAACCCCACCACAATCTTACGATTCTGAAGGTACTGTGTATTTTACCAGTCAAGACTGAGTACAAATCTTACTTGCTGCCTCTTCTCTCATTTATAATTCTTTCGATATACTTTGTCCATCCTAAAGACCCCTTCAGTTCCTCCAATCTCTCCACATCCAATACACTTTCTACAATTTTATCTAAATCTGTCTCCACTTTCCTTCTCTTACATCCCTGTAGCTTCTCACTATTGTTTCAGGCAAATCTTGGCTAAACTTCGCTTAAAACAAATCATACTGGCTAAAATCTCTAACCTATAGCTTATAAAAGGGCAAGAAAAAAAAACTATTGTTTAAACTCTATACACAATGTGAAAGAAAAGTAAACATGAAAAAGGATGACATTTATATAAAATTTGACAAATTTATGTATATATCCTTGTATACATTTAAATATAGAGATGTATACCTCAGACTGGTCTTCCTCAATTAATAAAAGTTTGCAACTTTAATACATGTCTAAACAGATTCTTCAACTCATAACATTTTCTAAACCAGTTAAATGTTATAGAATTTTACTGTATTATCTCCTTAAGTATGAAATATAACATTCTAATTTGAGACAAAGGGACAATGAAGGCCCAGAATCAATACTCAAAATAACTATACATGTAACCTTAATACAAAAACAGCTGCAAAAGGTGAACCTACAAAACTTGCTAAATGGAAAGACCTGCCAAATTATGAATAGCAGCAAGACAAAGCAACAAATACAGCTTCTGAAGTCAAGTATGCCAATCATTTTCAACTCCCAAGTTTCCAATTATGCTGTATTCTGAACCAGCAAGCTAATTTATGAATAGCAGCAAGCCATCATGACAAATACATTTCAAATCCTCTGTTTTAGACCCACATAATACAATTTCTAAAATCAATGCCAATCACCTCCAACCCCTATTGTTTTTCAATTGAAACAGCCTTCATAGGCATCAGTTTATTCATAAAGTAGCCCAGTGTAGCTCATGGGAATTCAATAATTTTAAAACAGTATCATGTACTGAATAGATGCAAAAATAATCCTGCATATATATCAGTCAAGATGAATGCAAGCTTTTCAAAAATGACCTTCCATCTAAAAAAAAATCATGTGAAGAATACTTCTTTTATGATAGAGAGAATGACATGACAGAGACAAGGTGTTACTCACTCAACCTTTTTAGACTAGTACCATATAGAAACCAAGCCTTGTCTCCATCACTAGGAAAAACAAAGTTTTATTGCCACAAAGAAGCTGGTTGGAGTGCCACAAGGAAATCACAAAGCAAAACAGTTTCAGAGATTCAACTCTATGTATCAGCAGAATAGGTAAAGGAAGCAGCAATATTTCTGCTTTATTCAGAACAGTGAAATGACTGAACAGATATAAATATCAAGACAACATGCCTTGCAAATTGTTATTCTCCAAGAAAACAACTGCTTCCCTTTCTGCAATAGAGAAGCTACAAAATTGTTAGATCTCTTTGTTTTTTTCCTAAACAAGCCACTGCTTGAATTTCATTATGTTTTCCCTCAATGTTATTGTTCTGCTGTCACTGAGTTTTGTAATCCCCTTTCTTATCTTCAGCAAGCATCTTGCAGTATATCAGAATGGCTTTTTATTATTTAATAGCTTCTACCTTTAATTGCTCTAAACCTCTTAAAAAGGGACAATCCACATGTTGGAAGACCCTGCCTTCTGCCAAGGTCCCTGTAACACTTCATTCAACTCAAACACAGGCAACAGGTTCTATTACTAAATTATTTGGCCAAGCATAGCTGACATTTAGTCCACAAGTCACTTCAACAGCCGGAAACCTCCAAGCAATATAAACAATCACAAAGGTGAAACCTGTTGCGTGTATCGGGAGAACACAAAAGAAGTTTCAAATGAAAGAACAGGCACACCTGAGGTGCTAAGATGAAAAAAACAGAACAAAAGGTATCTCAAAACAGCGCCAGAATCCACGCTCTCTTACACATTAACAAAAGCAGTATTTCTTTCACTTCGGTCACACAGGGCCCTTCCCCGCCTCCTCCCCACCCGTGACGTGGAGACAATTGAACGAAAGTCAGATGTCTGGAAACCGAACAAACGGTGGCAACAAATCGTCCTTAAAAAAAAAAAAAAAAAAATCCTACGACTTTCGGCTTTAGTCGCGGGTGAAAACGAAATGCCTCGAAAGTGAGAAATACTCACTCAATGAAATAGCTGGCTCCCTCTTCCGAGAATCCCTCCTCCCAGCCACGGGGCAGATCTAGAAGAAAAAGAAAGGAGAAATGGGGAGGGGGGGGCGAAGAAAGCCGGGAAAGAAAGTGGCCAAGAGGAGGGAAGTGAGATGTTTGTGCCCTGGAGACAAGCGAGCATAATTCCCAGCCACACAAAGGTCGTTATCCTCCCCCTCACGCCTTCCCCGGAGAGAGGGAGAGAGAAAGGCAAACACACAAACACCCAGCGTGGGGCGGGCCAGGGTGGGAAAACGCGCGTGGGGGGGTCCCCCACCCTTCCAACCCTCCCCCTCCCCCGAAGCGTCTCCCCGCCGGCTCTTTCTCCGCGAGGAGCCCCGGCTTAGGGCACCCACCTGAGCGGATCATGTGGCCTGAGTTGACGGGCTCCCCAGTGCGAGGATGCAGCCAAGTAGTTGCGCGGGTCAGGTCGCTAAAGAGGGAGAAGCGGCAAACATGCACCTGTTAATCCAGCCCGTGGAAACAGAAGTCGGCGGGGAAGGAAAGGGAAGCGGGGAGGGGGCAGAGAAAGGGAAAAGGGACGCGCTGAAGCGGCAACCCCGCCCCCACCTACCCCGCCGCCTGCCTGCCTAGTTTTTTTTTTTTCTTCTTTTCTTTTCCCCGCCCGGTGTCTTACTCGATGAAGAAGACCCGGCCGTCCCTGCAGACGCCATAGGACCAGTGCTCAGGTAGAGTGTCCCGCCCCACCGCCTTGGCCGCCGCCATGTTCGCCGCGCGCCCTGCCCGCCGGAGAGCGGGGGGGGTGGGAACGGACGGCTGCGGGAGGAACGGGAGGGCAGGCCAGGCCAGGCGGGCTACCCGGTGCCCCTTTGCCGCTCAGCAGCGCCACCGGGCAGCGGTTAGCAGGAGGCGCAAGTACACACACACGCCCCGAAATCCGCGCGCGACGTGTCTGGCCGCCCGCCGCCCTTGGGGCGTGTGGGGGGGAGGAGGGGAGGACAGGCAGCTTTCCCCGGACGGACGGTTCATTGCCCGCGTTGCAAGCCAGGCAGCAGGCAGGCTCAGGGCGTTCGGTCGCCCGTGGCGATCCGGGCAACAGGTTCTACCGCCCCTCCCCCCCTTTGTTGTGTTCTTTCATCTTCAAAGTTTTTGAGGCTCCCGTGTGAAGTCCGGGCTCGGTATAACTGAGCGGCGGGAAAGCTTCCTCTCTGAACACCGGAGAACTTTTCTAAGAAACCAAACGCTTAAAGCCCCGAGGTTTCATGGTTGTCGTCCCTTTCGGCGTAAAAGTCTACCCAGCTGCCTTTAACTTCTACCTATAGGACAGCAACGCGAAGTTGGGTGCGAAAGTATGCCGGGTCGAAATTCCACACAGGTCGCATAATTTAAAGAAAGGAAGGATTCATACTCGCCGTGCTTCGAATGACAAAGCCAGCCCCGGGGCGCTCTCGGTTTTCTGAACCTTAACTTACACGGGGTTTAGATTTTATGTCATGCGAAGCCAGAAAATTGGCCAAATTGGATAATCTAACAGATAGGTTTTGAGAGAAGAAAGCCTATATTCCTTTTCCTGAGTCGCTTCTTCCTCCACTGTAGAACACTAAGCATAAACGTCAGCTTATTTCAGCAAAATATGACAATGTCTTACAGAAAGATTACTTTCAGTTTTAACTAAAGTTCACCTGATCTTTCCAAGAGGGAATTACGGCCCTGAACTTTATACTGTAATCTGCTGAGCATGCAAAATTTAAAAATTTGAAGTTCACACTCAGAATAATGTACGCTTCATTGCCTGTAGTATGGACCAAGTGATAAAAGTTATGAAGTAGGTTTTTCTGGCCCTTCAAATATTTCAGGGGGACTTCTGTTCCAACCTGTCAAGCATGAATTCCTAACATATAGACAAGATGATACAAACTTGTTTGCTTAATATAAGTTGACCCAGATCTACACAAGCTCCTCTCTGGACAGTGACTTATTCTTGCTCACTACAAATTATTTTTCTTTTGCTGCTTCTGTTCTTGCTGAAAATGTCATTTATAAAAATATAAGGTGAAAACCCCAAAATTAGATTTGGAGAAATGGGGAGTGAATGTAACTTTGTTTAATTCTTTCTTAAAATAAAGGAAAGTTGAATTATCATTTTGCCTGCAGACTTGGAGTACTGTACATTACAAATTACCAGAAACAGGAGACAAACAATACATTTTATCAGATATAATTTTGATGTATATCATAGCATTTAAGAATGCTTAGCATATATTCATTAGTAATTAAGCATGTGTCTAGTTGTTTACTTTTGTTGAAATTTTCTATTGGTTTAGAATATGACTCAAGACAACCCTTCACTTCCTGTGTTATCTTTGTTACAAAAAGCCCATTTAAAATTTAAATTGCTTAATGTTGAAAAAGAAAAGAAAAATGCATATTGTTGATTTATAAAATCAGAGTAGAAGCAATATGCAACATCGCATAGATTTCTTATGATTGGAATTCAGTAGTTTTTGCAACAAATATACTTATTTAGAAGATAAGCTCTTTATCTACCATGTATAGGATCATTTATTTATTTATTTTATATCCCACCTTTATTTTTTAATAAATATCTCAAGAAAGAAAACACGCCTAATACTCCTTCCTATTACTTTTTCCACAACCTTATTATTGTTGCATCTGAGAGAGAATGACTGGCTCAAAGTCACACTACCAACTTTCATACCTAAGGCAGAATTAGAACTCACGGTCTCCCAGTTTCTAACCTGGTGGCTAGGTTAAATTAATTGGCTCTCTATATTTTTGTGGATATAATTCTACCATTATAGATAACCTTTCAAATATTGAAGTATTGTATAAAGATATCATGCCTTTTCTATTCAAATGGGCACATTTTAAAATTGTTTTTCCATTTTGAATAAGGGTAGCTTCAATTTACTTCCTGGAATCTGGTCACTTCTCAGAATACACAATACTTTTGTGTATCCATACTCATTTATTTATATTCATCAAATTTATATGCTGCTCGTATCCCATTTGATCTCAATTGTGTCTTCAAAACTTTGTTTTTTACCATTCCTCTTTTAAATCTCTTTTACTTTCCCCACCCTTATGCATGGTTTTCCTTTGCCTATTTCTTTCAATTATAAGCCACAGTTTAAAGGGACCAGATGAAGTTGTTATTGGTAAGATATTTAAATAGAAATAGAAAATTATAATTCTATGTATGTACTATGTATGTACTATGTACTACTACATATGTACTATGTAATACTATAATACTATGTAAGGTTTGCAGCCCTGTAATTTCAAGCACTCTCATTCCAGGTATTAAGGAATAAGCCCTGTCAAACTTTAAACGAAGTTTGTACTTTAAACAAATGAATAAAGTCAATGGATGGGAAGAAATGCAGAAAGTTAGCTATTTTAAAACAAAGTAATGGTAACACAGAGGGGGAGGAAACAGGATAATGACTGGACAAAAAGACATGAAACAGCAAACTCATATTTTTATATCACGACTTTAACATGGGATATAGTGCTCTAAATGTGTCTGTAAATGACACTTCAAAAAATAAATCTTTCTGAAGCTTGAATGCTTGTGGAAATTTGATTCAAATGCATGATACGGTAAGTTTTTTCATATAATACTGGCCCTATCCAATCAAAATACATATTAACAAGTATATCCAAGAGCCAGCAGTGGTTAAGGCACTGGGGATGCTAGCCCCGCCTTTGGCACAAAGTTATCTGGGTGGCCTTTGGCAAGTCATTCTCTCTCTGTTGTAGGAAGAAGGCAGTGGCAAGCTGCTTACAAAAATCTTGCCAAGAAAGCTAGAATATAGAGACTAGCCCAAGTAGTCACCAAGAGTCAAAACTGACTCAAGAGCAAAAAAAAGTATATATAAATAACTGTTGGCTAAAGGTGTGTAAAGGAATTCCCTTGCAGAATACCGAGTAATGGGGGGAAAAGTAAAAAATGTCCAAATATTTTTTGAAATGATATTCTAAATCACAGATACATTTTAAATTATGATAAAGAATCAAAGGAGGAGATTCTGGTGATGACTTGTGCAATTTGGCTTCAGCTTAAAAATAAAGATGTGACAAAAGTTAGAGAAAAACATAAATAAGATTTCTTGTTTTCACATGAGAATGGAAAATATTGGTATACAAGCTGGATATTAAATAGGAGCACAAGCCCTTGGAAAAAATAAATGAGAATTTCAGCAGATTTAGGATCGAGGATTTTTAAAAGACACAGAAATTCTGAGAGAATCAAAAAGGGAGAACATGGCTAGAATACTCTAGAATACTGAATTCCTTCCCAAAACCAGAGGAAAATCTGCACTGGTAATTTGCAGCAGGTTTTTTTTAAAATTAAAAGCTATGTCTTAATTAGAGTACTAATTATTTTTCCATGGGTATTTAGTATTAAGTTAATTTTATAATAGCAGTAGTTATACTTTCTAGAGATCCCATATCTGATGAATTAAAAAATAAATATGTGCTCAGGTTGTGCTCAATGACTGGTGACCACACCCAAGAGAAGTGGTTTCTCAATGCCTCCCTTCTAGCAGGCTTTAGAAAAACTTCCTTGCTTGTTTCACATCTCTATAATTTCAAGCACTCTCAGTCCAGGTATTAAAGAGGGCCAGCCCTGTTTCGACTTCTCAGATTTCCAAGATCAGCTAGGTGCTGCCAGCTGCTGAAACCTGCCTGAGAAATAGGGCAAGTTTATATACTGGCAAATCAGTTTGTGTTTTATGACCAGTCAACTACCTCATTGTTTCTTCAACTTTTCAAGATCATAGATTAACAAACTCTATTAATTTTATAAGGAACAGCTGTGACTGCACCTTTAAAAAACATGGGGGTGGGAATGTTGAAGATATAGTTTAATATTACTTCCACTAATATTACTTCCTCTTCAAGCAGGAGTTGTGAGTCCTGGAAAACCCCTAGGTTACGCACAGGATGTTTGGGATCATGCCACCCCATCCAATACCAACTGAGCCAATGAACCCCAAACCCAGAGCCACTCAGTCTTTCAACCCATTGCTCCCCATGCAGACCCTAACAGCCTCAAAGCACTTTGAGAGGGAGGACAGGGCATCACCTAACTCACCATGGGCTGAGACATACAGCTGAGTATCATCAGCATATTGGTGATACCTCAGTCCATGTTGATAGATGATCTCACCCAGCGGTTTCATATACATGTTGAACAGGAGAAGAGAGAGTACTGAGCCCTGCAGAACTGCATAAAGCAGTGGGTGAGGGCTGGATCTTTCCCCTCCTGTCAACACTGACACAGTGGCCTCAGAGGAAGGAAGTGAACCAGGACAGCACAAGGCCTCCCACTCCCATCCCCTGAAGTTCCCCCAGGAGAATCCCATAGTCGATACCATGGTCAATGGTATCGAAAGCTGCAGAAAGGTCAAGTAGAGCAAATTTATCTATACAAGTAACTGTACCTTTTAAAGGAATACCATCAGTTAACTATGCTGTAACATAATTCACATCCTATATATGCATATATCCCACACCCACATGTACACACATACATACATACAAACACCTACCATCTATGAGTACAAATTCATTAGAATAACTGTAGTTTGTGTTGAGTTCTGCCTAGCAATTAATCTTAAGGGCCTTACGTTAATGGATTCTTAACAGAATCTTGAATGGTTGTATGCATGGGGTGTTCCATCTATGCAAAAGTACAAAACACATTTTATTTGCAAGGGAAATTGAGACAGATAATTCTATATATTCCTTACCTGTGTTTACATATTTGTCAGATAATCATAGGGCTGGAAGGGACTTTGGAGGTTTTCTAGTCCAACCCCCCAATCAAAGCAGGAAGTCTTCATCCTGGATAAATGGTTGTCCAGTCTTTTGTTGAAAATCTCCAGTGATGGAGCACCCATCACTCTGGGAGGCAAGCTATTCCATTAATTAATTGCCACTATCAGAAAATTTCTCCTTAGTTTTAAGTTGGATCTTTCTTAACAAGTTTCTACCCAGGACTCTTCAATCTCTTCATAAATGACTTCGATGAGGGAATAGAAGGGGAACTCATCAAATTTGCAGATGACACTAAGCTGGCAGGAATAGCCAACACCTCAGAAGACAAGTTCAGGATCCAAAAAGATCTGGATAGATTTGAACAATTGGCCCTATCCAACAACATGAAATGTAATGTGGAGAAAAGCAAGGTTTTACACCTAAGCAGGAAAATCCAAAAGTACAAGTCGAGATTAGGCAAAAGCTAGCTCAAAAACCAGTAACTGTGAAAGGAACCTTGGACTCCTAGTGGATGGTCACTTAAACATGAGTCAGCAGTATGCAGCAACAGCCAAAAAAAGCTAATACAATTCTTGGTTGTATAAACAGGCATAGAATCAAAATCATGTGAAGTATTAGCACTGCTTTATAAATCCTTAGCAAGACCACACCTAGAATACTGCATCCTGCTTTGGTCACCACATTACAAAAAAAGGTGTTGAGACTTTGGGAAAAGTGCAAAGAAGAGCAACTAAGATAATTCAGGGCCTGGAAACAAACGTAGGAAGAACGGTTGCAGGAATTGGGTATGGCCAGACTAGAGAAAAGAAGGATCAGATATGACATGATAACAATATTCCAGTATTTGAGGGTTTTTTACAAAGAAGAGGGGGTCAACTTATTTTCCAAAGCACCAGAAGGCAAGACAAGAAACAATGGATGGAAACTAATCAAGGAGAGAAGCAACCTGGACTTGAAACTTCCTAACAGTCTTGGGAAGCTTTTTCTAACAGTCAATCAGAATTTGCCTTTCTTTAGCTTAAACCCATTATTTCGTGTCCCGATCTTTGAAATAGGAAGGAATGGGTCCTGGTCTTCTTCTATGGGACATATTTTTAATTAAGTGTTTGAAAAAAAGACAAGAAACTTCCTAACAGTGAGGACAATTAACCAGTGCTTGCCTGCAGGAGTTGTAAGTGCTTCATCACTGGAAGTTTAAAAAAAAACACCTATCACCTATCTGAAATTGTATAGGGTTTCTTGCTTGAGCAGGGGGGTGGACTAGAAGACCTCCAAGGTCCCTTCTAGCTCTATTCTGATTGATTGAATCATTGTTTCTTGTCTTGCCCTTGGGTGCTTTTCCCCCTTTTTTCTGTGACCATCTCTCAAGTACTGGAAGACAGATATCCCGTCATCCCAACTCTTTTTGATAGGTTAGACATATCTAATTCCCTTAACTGCTCATCATATGGTTTACCCCCAGACCCGTATAATTTATTCTCTATCAAACGCTCTTCTCTGCACATTCTTTTTGTAGCAAGTTGACCAGAACTGGATTCAGTATTCCAAGTGTGGTCTCACTAGTGCAGTATAAAGCAGTACTATCACCTTCTCGTGATCTTGATGCAATCCCTCTGTTGATGTTACCTAGGACTGCATTGGCTTTTGCTTTCTTTTTTCTTTTTGCCAGCTGCAGCACACTGCTGGTTCATACTTAAATGGTGGTCCATTAAGACATCTAGATCCCTCTTATAGTTACTGCTGTTGAACCAGGTACCGCCCTTTTTATGCGTGCATTTGCATTGTTTCAAAACTATTTCTAGCAAATTCTTTTGATTATTAATATATTGTAATAACATGCATATATATAAAATACTGTTAAGGCAGCATAGTTACAGTTCATTAATAACCATTCTGCAGTCTATACTCGATGAATAAAGAAAAATCTGTCTGTTAGCATTGGTGGACAGTTATAAGCCAATAGATTTTAGAATTCAGAGACAATAGGCACAACCCAGGATAAATGCCAATGTATTGAATATAAAGCGTTACAGAAAAAAAGTATGACAGGCTATGTCTCTCAGTGTGTCAAGAATCCTCCCAGGGTTACTAACTTGGCTGGCTGCTGTCTAGCGCTTTCCTGAGTCTTTGCCTTTATGACAAGATTCAAAATGTCTGGAGTCTCTTGCTACTTATTCTTTTCCAGATAACAGGGGTGTATACGTAACACAATACCTTGGTTCTATGACACAGCTTGCCAGTGGTTTGGTTACAGGTTAGATAGTTGACTGCTAAAGATATCTTGTGATATCCTAAACTGGCTGGGTGAGCTTGGGCCAGACCCTAACTGGTTTGGGTAAAAATAATAAATATGGTATCATGGTTTGTTAGTTAAAGTGTGTGTAACTTTAACTGCAAGAATGTAATTAAGGGTGTGGTTGTAAAAGCACTATATAAGAAGCGAGGCATTTGCAGCTCTCTCTCTCTCTGGCTTACTGATCCCTAATTACTTGATGGATTGATGACTGCGTTCTTGCTGGAAAGGGGAGAGAAGAAGGAGTGTTGATTTTTCTCAACGGAGAGAAAATAAAGATTGGACTGATTTATTGTAAGTGAACTGACATTGGCTATTCAACACGGACTTTGCAAATAGAGTATCCCCGACAAGACTTGACTGAAATTGATATATGACTAATGGACCGTTTATTTGACTATGCTATAATTCTTAAATGGAATAAACTATATTTTTGATAGCACAAGCGTATCTGTATTTTTACTGCGTGTTAACTAGAAAACTTATCTCACACATTTACCTGTCTTCCTATCTGACTTCGCTGCACGTTCTGTTTAGTTTGTTTTCCTTAACACCCGTTGGGGAATCCAGGCTTAACAGTTCTCTCTGAGCCCAATCATCTCATAGGGTTGTTGTTTGGAAAATAGGAGGAGGAAGGAATATCATATATATTCCCCACTTTGAATTATTTATAAAAATAACAACGGTGGGATAAAAATCAAATCAAAAAATAAAATGACAAACTATCTGTAACCAGACAACACACTGTTTATATAGACATTGAATGTTGCTCTTTGTATATATAGCAAACATAGTAAAATAAAATGACATTTATATTAAACGTGTAAGTACCAAAACTCCTCAAATTATGACTGTAATGGAACTGCCCATTACAGTTGTAAGTTGTGATGGTCATAAAGTGATTAATCATATTTTATGACTTTTTTAGTGGTGGTCATTAAGCAAATCACCATGGTCATTAAGTGAATCCAAAGTCATTATGTGATTGCCATATCGTGGATAAGAAAATCCATTGTTCACTATGGAACATTTTTACTAAAAAATGCCAGCTTTCAGGAAAAAAAATTGTAAATCGCAGTCACACGACTTTTGGGATACTGCAAACGGCCATAAATGGGGATCAGTTGCCAAGCATCCAAAATGTGGTTACAAAGCAACAGGTCATAAGTCAAGGACTACCGGTAAAGAAAAGTGGATTACAACATGATACTTACTTTTCTTCTGTGGTGACACTAAAACTTGGCAAATCTCCTAATACTTTACGCATTTTTTTTTGAAATATTGTAAAATATCATATTTATTTCAGTGTCTTCATCAGTTTTCATTGTATTTGGCCTATTGAGTCAATCCAACACGAATTTGGGCAAACTCTGGGGGTCAGTGAAGGACAGCAGGGCCTGACACCTTGTGGTTCTTGGGTCGCGAAGAATCGGACATGACTTAGCAAATAAACTGCAACAATTGACTCATTCAATTACAGTGATACTAATCAAGTGAAAACTTAATAAAACTAATTCCATTTGTGCAGCAATAATTATTCCTCTATCCTCTCAGCTGAAGAGTTTTACATTATTTGTTTCTCCAGTAAAATGTCTGCACCACTTATTTGCACCATTAACCATTATTATGTGGAATGTGGAATGTTTCACACTATTATCCCTTATGCAATAATGCTTTATAATATTAATACAAGGAATATCCCGAAAGCAGAGAACAGTTAAAGACTAGCAATACAAAGCACTTTATTGGAAATATGGCTTAAAATCCAGACTTGCAATTCCTTTATATGCACAATTCACCTGCAACATTTGGCATCCCTTTTTGAAACTGAAATATTTCTCATTTTCCAAGCCAGTTTTCCTACATTACACTATGAAGGTAAATAAAACAGACTATCTTGAGGATGGAAAGTCTATAGGCAAGCCATCCACCTCCCTCTATGCATTGCCTATGGAGTCAAAGAAAGCTACTTTATATAAATAACTTTGGAACGTTGATGTGTAGCTACAATAGTTAAATATTTATAATGGATTGATGTATAGTGTAAGTGGGCATGAAATGTACTAAATTGATACTAGTCTAACTGAAGGGGGTCTATTTGTCACTAAGCAACCTGGAAGAGGAAATAGGTGATGAAAATAGGTATAATTTGCTTTGTGCTGGTTTCATGCTTTCATTTGTTTTTAGAGTTGGCAAAAATGTTTCATATGTTACATGTTGCAGAATATCTATTTGTTTTCATCATTTTGTGTCTTTCAATTATATCTCATCTTTATATCAAAAGATGAGATATAAATGCAAGACTAAATCTGTACATTAGGAATAATTAAATGTCATTGGCAGTCTGCTAAAAGGCTTTTTTCCATTTCCTCATATCAAAGAAAAGCAAACCAATTATTTAAGCTACAGGTAGATTAGATCTCCAGTATCCTATCATAGGCAAATTATGAGGATTCCACTGCACAAGAAAAATAAACACTTAATGAAAATGTGTGCCACCTTTCTTAGGTTGAAGGCTGCATTTGGTTTTCAATTACATAATGTAGATTGCATTCTAAAATATGTATGCTATGACTAGGACTAAAACTATATTTTATTTGATTTCACTTACATTTAACTAAAATTTATAATTTTATATATTGGAAGAAACAGTGTCTTTCAAGCTTTGAAAGATCTTTCTTCTCCTTCTCCCCCTCCCGCTCCTTCTCCTCCTCCATAAAAGTTATAACATACACCTTGTTCATTATGAAGTGAACAGAGGAACATCTATTATTAAGTCATCCAAAATAAAATTAGCATGCAAAATAACACCCCCAAAGTAGCTACTATTATGACCAGTATCTGTACTTTTCTATACTTTTGTACATCTTATGAACCTTTTTAGTATGTGCAATGTTTTATTCATGATAAAAATGAATAGCTAAAATACATGTAATGCTTTATTTAGGCATATCTAGGATTAATGGATGGTGAACATTGATGAAATCATACCACTATCTTCAAGAAGGCCCGAATATCTGTGATATAGCAGGTCTGGAATGTAACATCCCAATGTTTGTCTCTACTTACTCATTTTAATCCTCGATAATAAAAATGGAAAGAGACTTATAATAAAATTTCTTATGCATCAAAGATTAAATACAACTTTTAGTAACTGGGAGAGCAGACCACCTAGCTTTTTAGCAACTGAACAAGATAATACAGGTAATCCCCACTTAGCAACTGGTTTAGTGATCTTTGAAGTTGCAACAGTGCTAAAAAACAACTACTTAGCAACCAGTCTCTGATCATTTTTACTTGCTTATTTACCTCACACCAAGATGTCCTCAAAGAGAAAAAGAAAGAACCCCAGTTCTGCTGACAAAAATAACAAGAAGGAAAACTAAATCATAAGCACAATTGCAGTCACATGGTTTTCACTTAGCAACCACTTTGCTTAATGACCCATTGTGGTTGCTAAACAAGGATTAGCTGCAATTTCTTGGGTAGACAGAAACAAAAAATGAGCAATACAATAGGATGATAATATGAATTGTTATAATATAAACCAATTTAAAAATATGGAACATCTCACATAACATGAAGGAATAATAATATAGTCAAATGAATGATTAACAATGATAATAATGTATTCAGAAATATTTGATTGATAATATGAGAATATATACAAACAATTGTAAGTGAGGACTATGGAGAAGATGCACAAAAAAAAATTGTAACCAACCAACACACTGTATGTACATAATTGGAAGATGGCTTTATGTTTTTATGTTTTGTTTGTGTATATTTGTCTAAAAAAAAAATCAGCAATACAAATGCAAACAATCTGGATTATTGTCAACCTTCCAAAGTAGACCAGACAAGTATGACCAGATGAGGTAATTTTAAGGTATATTATAAGACTATATTAATGGAATCTGATAGTACAGATCTCCCACCATCTCCTTTACAGCCTGAGAAGAGAGGGGGGTTTCTTTCATTATCCATTATGCAGCTGTGGACTATGCTGTCTCTTATTTGATAGTTCCCTAGGCAGCATCTCTTACCTTCATCTCCCAAGGTCATTCCCATGCACCATTACAGTTATTTATCAAGCTAGCTACTGCATTATTAAAATAGTTCTGCAAAATATTTGCATTTGAATCTAGTGACATTTTTAATCTAATAAAACTGTCCTACCAAAATAAACAACATTTTACTGCCAAATGACTGCTGCATGAAATTAACATGAAAGGGTACAGTAAGGGAACCATTCAGATAAATCATTTTGAAATTTCAGAAGGAAATGAAAACCATTTAGAATAAACATTTGTTAGCAAGACTGTTTGTAATGTCTTATATAGAGTTTCTGAGTGATAGCAGACATAATTACATGCAAAGATATCAGCACATTACTAAAACCACCATTACCCCTTCTCCCAAGAAAACCTGCCAAGAAACTTAAGCATAAGCCTATTTGATGACTAAAGAAACATGAAAGATGGAAAGTGTAATGGGTTATATTGTCTACAGTTATCCGTATTTTCTTATCAGTTATTAGCTGTATTGCCTACATTACTGGAAAAAAAAACATAAGACACGGATTATAGTTAAAGTATTACCAATAATGATGATCCAAGCAACTACAGCCATTCTAGAATTACAGTGTCTCAGAAGAACTATGCCATTAGTTTTACCTCAGAAAAGTGCTGAGACACAATTCCAATCTTGTAACTAAAGGAAAACTTGACCAAAGGATCATTGTGACTAAAGGAAAACTTGATGGTATATTTTTGTTGATATATCTTGAAATTATGTCCAGTTTAAAAAGTGGTTTCATTTCAAATTTGATTTCTTAAATTCTCTGAATAGTGCTGTGCATCTTTTTCCAGTATTTTTGAGATTTGTACATATCTACCCATATGGTAAAATATCTCTTCTGTCTCATATCATTTCCACGGCATTTACTATAGGATTTGTCTATCTTGGTTAACGACTTGTATCCTATCTGTGAACCTTTTATACCATTGTTCCCTTAGGTTATAACTTGGGGTAAATTTATAGCTTTGTTCCATTGTTCTTCCCATTGTTGTTGTCGTGTCCGGCGCAGGCAGGAAGCTCGGAGTCAGTGACTGGTTTCAGCTCTTTATTGTGCTCCGGTTACAGCTTAAACTTGGAAAGGAGAAACGGCGGCTTTTTATTTCCAAGCCGCGGCGGCCGCGGCCAATGGCACCACTTCGAATCTCCCGCGCTTAGTTCCACCAATCGCGGGAGATTCTTAACGGGCCAATCAGTGCGGCTCGCTCGACCAATCCGGTCGCCGCGCGCTTTAGCCAATCGCAGCGCGGGGTTTACGAGTATGTTAATTGACTGTACAGAACAGTTGTGTTGTGATAATTTATTTGAAGCCACTTTATTGTTCATTCTTTTATTTGTTCTGCCTCTGTGTCATACCTAAGTAAAATGTATACATACAGTATACCTTAATAGGCAAACTTGATTCTTTATGAGCTTTTCAAACTCTGTAATTTTCTTGGACTGAGTCATACCAAGCCCATCAATAAATGTCAACATTCCAAATACCCAACCCCACACTGAAGAATTTCCTTATAGCGGAAAATTCAAGGGAATGACATGGCTACATAAGGTTCTTTTATCTATGTATTCACCTTCTTGATGTTACACAATCAGACAATTGTAAGCAAGCAAGAAGTCAAATGCAAAAGATCTTTCCAAGTCAGTGACTTTTTGCTGTTCTTACACCCATCTTGAGAGGTGAATGTGTCGACTTAATGATTCTCACCTTGTCAGTTTCAACCTTCACATCAGAATAGTGGATATTATAATAATGCTTTGTGTTGATGTTTGCAGTATGTGTTCAAAGGAAAATTTCAGCCCAAATCACCTCACAGGGTTGTTGTTGTGGGGAAAATAGGAGTAGGAAAGTGTATTGGATATGTTTGTCACTTTGAGTTGTTTGTGAAAATAATAAAGGTGGGATATAAATAAATGAATAAATATGGGTTTGCTATATTGAAAATTCTTAAAAGAAACTGTAGCCATGACTATTAATTAAATAAATCATGAATATACACCAATGAAAATATGTTTTCATTCCACTTAACTACATTATCAATAATGTAGCACCACTCATGCCATGACCCTGAGAAGCATGGTGACAGAGTGAATCCATCACCCCTAACTAAATTTAAAAATGTGGCAGTAAAAAAAAAAGAGAAGAAAAGAATAATAAGTATGATTGCTAGGCAATTAGTTCAGTTGTTTTTCAGGCTATCATGAATATTGGTGTATGATAGATAAGCACAGTGAACTGAGAAAGATTTTCTAAATTTCACTAACGTTAGAAATTCAGATCATTTGATGAAACTGAATGACTGGTGACTGTTTGAGAGAGTGCTTCCCCATTAAGAGTTAAAGATGGCAATTCTTCCTATCCAGTTCACCTCAACCCCACAGCCACTTTGTCTTACTAGGGTTGAGTCATATCTGATTCCTCCCCATCCAAATCCTCACAGCCTCTAGCTAGACATTACACAACACTTCTCCTGCTTGGGCTCAAGATGTACAACTGAGTGTTATCAACATTCAGATAATTCTGCACCCCTGCTACTACATGTGGCTTCATGTAGATGCCAAAGAGAAATGGCAAGAGAATAAAGCCTTGAGATACTCCAGATAAAAGTGGGGTAGAACTAGATTTCTTCCTACTAGCAACAGCAATGTCACCATCTGACAAATGAACATAACAACTGTAGACTAATATATGCATGTGTGTGTGTGATCATAACAAATATAGACATATATAGATTATATCAATAAAAGGTAAGTTCATTTCATATTAAGCATTTTATTTGAATCAACTGATTTGTTCCCATCGTTATTTTTACCTAAAAAATAAAGTAATCAAAATAATCTTGAGAAAACTTCCATGTTTTAATACTTTCTGAATGTAATTTCCCAAAGAAAGTATACATTAATGAGATCACTATTATGTTGAGTAGGGATTTGAGAAGGACGATTTTTCTCTTCGTGATTGCACCAGCCTGGCTGGAACCACACATTCATGTAGTATCTTTTTAATATGAAAAAAATTATATATTTGGCTCAGAAAATTACTTTGGAAAAATCAATATTGGTTTGCTTGTTTGTTCAAAGTCCTTATGACTATAAAAACAGGGTGCAAAGAGTATAAACACCATATATCCCATTTGGTGTGGCACTAAGTAAGATTTCTAGTTTTAAATAAAAGCTTTTAAAAACCTGCATTCTTAAATAAATGGTTATATGGTTCAATGGTTATATGGTTATTATAAAACTCCACAGTAAAGTAGTTGATTAAATAACATAACTATTACATAAATATGGGAAGGAATTCCAAAGTCCCGACAAGAAAAAAAATTAAAGGAAAACTTTGATCTGTGATTCAAGACTCAGTCTAGATGGTGGGCAGAGATCATCAGAGTGTACGAAAATGAAATTCAGAAGAACCAATCAGTAATAGAAATATTCCCCTCTCAGGTAGGCCTGAAAAAGAGGACAGGGCAATTCAATTTTATCTTTACTGTTAAGCCTGAATTCCCCAACAAGTGTTAAGGAAAACAAACTAAACAGAATGTGTAGCGTAGTCAGATAGGCAGACAGGTAAATGTGTGAGATAAGTTTGTATTTTAGTTAACACGCAGTAAAAAAAACAGATATGCTTGTGCTATCAAAAATATAGTTTATTCCATTAGGAATTATAGCATAGTCAAAATAAACGGTCCATTAGTCATGTATCATTTCAGTCAGTCCAGTCGGGGATACTCAATTTGCAAAGTCTGTGTTGAATAGCCAATGTCAGTTCACTTACAATAAATCAGTCCGTATTATCTCTTCTCTCCGTTGAGAAATCAACACTCCTTTCTCTCCTCCGTTCCAGTAAGGAAAAATGCAGTCATCAATCAATCCAGTAATTAGGGATCATTAAGCCAGAGAGAGAGAGAGCTGCAATTGACTTGCTTCTTTTATGGTGCTTTTACAACCACACCCTTAATTACATTCTTGTAGTTAAAGTTACACACACTTTAACCAACAAACCATGATAACTTATTTATTATTTTTTACCCAAACCAGTTAGGGTAAACAATGTTATCCCTAACATTTACTATGTGGTTTGTTTGTTTTTTCCGAGGGAGGTGGGATCTTTCCTGGCTGGCTAATTAAATCCATTATTATCAGGCACAAACAACCAGACCCAACATGTGCAGAATTTGAGCTAATTAATTTATTGTGTTCTGCCTTTGATACCTCCCTTGTTTGGCAGCTTACTCCTGGGCACAATTAGAGAAGGTTCCAATGAAGTTAGGGAGATGTAGCCCTTAGGGAATGTGCAGTGGCTGCAGGCTAGCTCCATGCTTGATCCCTGCTCCCTAGCAAGCTGGGTGTTTCCCAATGATTATTTATTCAAGCTGAAAACTTTTATTTACTTTGGAACAGAATTCTAATTCTAATAGAAGAAAATATCTGTAGCTAAGGGTTGATCAGTAGAGTCCTTGGTTCTCTCTGAGCTTAGTTGTTGGCTTGCAGATATTTCATTATTCAACTACATAGCATCATCATTCTGGTGAGTGTGGGGTTTTGCTTTCTGTGTATATACAGTATTGCTGGTTTCAGAAAATCAAGTTCCAGACAACATTCAGGCAAACAAGCAAGCAAGCAAGCAGAAAACAATATCCTACTCAAGAAACTACTGAGGAGAAACTACATCTCCACCAACATCTGCAAGCAAATAACCAAACTCAGAGAGCACCAAGGTCTCTAATGTTTGTCTTCTGCATCAATTACAAAATTTGACAGCTGGCTGACCACCTTTCATGATACAACTTAAAAAATAATTAGATGGTGTTAGATTTAACCCTTTTTATAAAAAGAATGTTAGTCATAGACTTGAAAAAGACAAGCACCAAAAAAGAAGAGAAAAAACTGGTTGCAATCCTGGAAAAAAATCCCTGAACACATAATTGATATTCATATGTAAACTGGTTTCATAAAGTGATTGCAACCCAGCATCCGCTTAAGTAGATATAACTCAGTCCTTCAACTGCAATATTATTTAGTTATTCCAGGATAAGCACTATAGTATTGGTTGTCAGATGAGTGGTTAGGATTATACTGATACATCCATTCACCCATCTCCCAAAACACACATCTCAATCCTATTGAACACAGAAGATCAAAACTTTTATTTTCTTCATTACAATTGCTAAATGGTAAGGGGGTTTTCACTATGGAAGGATGGGAGAGGACAGCATGTTTTTCAAAGGATGAATGTCAAAATAAACGTGTCTATACATACAGGGTTTCAAATTTTTATACCTCCACCATTTCTCACACTTCCAGATGTTTACACTTCCTTTTTTCAAGATGTTTATTCCAGCTTCAGAATTGTAAAGAGGATCACTTTTCCCCCTTTTTCAAATTTTACAGTTCAAGACGAGCAAGAATTGAGATTGCAAGAGGTAAAAACTAGGCATGCCTTTCAGGTCTGCAAACAACCAAATGATCAGTAGACAGTACCAGAATTATAGGGTTTTTGTATCTCTTTGCTGCCCTCTACATTTCTATATAAGTTTGGATTTCTGCAGCTCAAATATGATCTGCCTGTATGCACATCAGGCCAAATAACTCATTTCAAGATATGTCAGGCAGGCATCATTTCCCAAAGTAATCTTAGCAAATGTTGGTCTCCCAACCATTATTCAACAAGTGCATATAAACACAGATGTCTGAATAGTGAATTATGATTAATTCTGATAACAGACTCAAAATGGCTCTTATGAAACGTGGTTCTCCTGGGCCCAACTCTGGGAAAGTTTTCTGCTATTTACAGTGGCATTTAGCTGTCCATCTGCTTCTATTACTGAAGTGCAGTTGTAACTTGTTTAAGCATAAATTAGTTTAAAAATAAATGAAGTGGTGAAATAACATTTGCTTGATTTATATATTTATAAAATGTATGTCCCAAAGTTGGAGGAAGAATGAACTCAGTAGTAGCACATTTATTATCTTTATCACCCATTTTCTACTTGTCTTCCAGCCTGGTCATTTTTTATAAGAAATGCCATTTTTTATAAGAAATGCCTAAAGGAAAAAAAAATAAAAGGCTATATTACTGCTCTGCAGGTTAATAGTACATATTCAGTGGAACTTTTCTGAAAGGAATGTGTGTCCAGAGGCTAGTTGGTCATGATAACTATTTGGCATTCTGTTAAAATTCCATCCTGCCTTGTTATTACATGACTCCACTGTCAGCTTTTTAATCAGACTGCTGGAGTGTGTACATCAAAAATTTTAAGATCATAATTTAGTTCTCAGAAATTGAAAAAGTGAATTGTGTTCAACATGAATTACTGATCAATTGTTCTTGCTGTTTTACTTTGTTGGAGTAAAAAGATTTTCAATACAAGGAAGGAGAGACTACACTTCTAGACTTAATCATCTTGTCTTGGTATTATTCTAAAATTTTATGCATACCTATCATGATATTGGCAATCAGCCAAGCAACTCTATGCAGGATACAGAAGTAAGAAACAGTATGCCAAATAAATGAAAAGTATAAAAAAATGAGATTTTCTTAAACAATAAAAAGAAAAGGAAGTACATTTAAATCTACATAATATACCCTGCCACCATTTCCCTTTTTCTGTTATATCTTTACTTCCCCCATCAGTATACACTGCTTTACATGCCATATTTTGCTCATTGAACAGCCTCTTTTGGGGATCTCATCAATCCCATCTAACAATGGTTTTCTTAGTCTTCCTTTCTTCTCAACCCACTTATTCTTACCCTGTCAATCTCTCTCTGATTAAAACACCTTGACATAATTCTTTTAAACGGGTTACTCCACTCATTCAACACCCATTCATTTTTGACCCATCTCTTTTATCACAAGCACTCCTTAAGTACTAAATTCCCACCTTGTTTCTACATACCCAACTCTTATAGTGCTACCTCATAGCAAAATCGTCAGAAGTTTTTTTCAGAAAAAAACTATCCTGTAATCTTCAACTCTTACACTGCAAAAACATATGGACGACACAACTCGACCAGGGCAAAGCAAGACGCAATCTACATAGACTTCTGTAAAGCCTTTGATTCAGTGGTACATGACAAACTACTCCTAAAAATAAAATCCTATGGTATCTCTGGACAACTGAATAACTGGATAGAAGCATTCCTGTCAAACAGACAACAAATGGTCAAAATCGGGAGCGTCCTATCAAATCCAGTACCTGTCAATAGTGGTGTCCCCCAGGGCAGTGTTCTAGGACCAACTCTCTTCATACTCTACATAAACGACCTCTGTGATCATATTAAGAGCAACTGCGTTCTCTTCGCTGATGATGTAAAGCTGTTCAATACCACAGACAATACTGCTACCGTACAAAAAGATCTTGACTATGTATCTGAATGGTCAAACAAATGGCAACTTCAAATCTCAACAAATAAATGCTCTGTCTTACATATTGGCAAAAAAATCAGAAAATAAAATATAAGCTGAATAGTCAAGATCTTGTTGATGACCCAAGCTCTGTAAAGGACCTTGGAATACTCACCTCTAATGATCTAAGTGCTAGAGCCCACTGCAACTACATAGCCAAAAAGGCATTAAGAGTTGTTAACCTAATCCTACGTAGTTTTTCTCTGGTAATATCACACTACTAACCAGAGCATACAAAACATTTGCTAGACCAATACTCGAATACAGTTCATCAGTCTGGAACCCTCATTACGTATCTGATATTAGCACAATTGAGAAAGTCCAGAAATATTTCACAAGAAGAGTTCTCCACTCTTCTACTCATTGTAGAATACCTTATGCCACCAGACTTGAAATTCTAAAACTAGAAAACCTTGAATTACGCCGTCTTCGGTCTGACTTAAGCATGGTATATAAAATCATACATTGCAATGTCCTACCTGTCAATGAATACTTCAGCTTCAACCATAACAACACAAGAGCACACAATAGATACAAACTCAAAGTAAACCGCACCAAACTTGATTGCAGGAAATACGACTTCAGCAATAGAGTGGTCAATGTCTGGAATACTCTACCCGACTCTGTAGTCTCTTCCCCAAACCCCAAAAACTTTAACCTTAGACTGTCAACTATTGACCTCACCCCTTTCCTAAGAGGTCTGTAGGGGGCATGCATAAGCGCACCATCGTGCCTACCGTCCCTGTCCTATTGTTTCTCTTATTCTTTTATTTTCTTATATATACCCATTTCATGTATTCACAACTATGTATACACTTATACTTATTATCTTGTAAACAATTGGCAAATCAAATAAATAAATAAATAAAATAAATAAGTATACCCAGCAGTTTTGCATCTCTCTTTCCTCTTTCCTTTCTTAGAAATTGTTCACATTCAGATAATGAAGAAAGTATGTGAGAATCCATTTTATAAAGAAAAACATGTAAATTGTATACATAATGTTCTCCAGGTGTGGGTGCGTGGGTGGGTGTGGGTGTATTAGGTGGGTAACATACCTTTCCCTAATTTGGTAGCTTCAGATGTTTTCAATTGCAATCTTCAAGATTCTCTGTCATGTGTTTATTGCTACTACAAGGCATAGTCTTAATGTAAATCAATATACTACATGTACCTCTTAGCTGATGGGAACTGAACCACATCACATTGACTTGCAATTTAGTCTCTAAATTAATGGGCCTAGCTGAGGTAGAATTGTTTGAAAATACTGGGAAGTAAAATGTACCTACTGAATAGTAAGTATCTATTTAATCTGAGCAGAAAATACTGCAGGGAGTGCTAGTATGATTTAGGCTGGTAATCTAATCCATGCCATCTTTAATTGATTAAAAAATACAAAAACCTTGACTAAGCTTCATCATGATGGGCAACATCAGTCAATATTTATGGGTCCATCTGGTAATGACCATGGCAGATGGCAAATGGTAATTTGGAACATATGAGGAATACATACAAATAGCACAAATTATTAAGTAAAAAGAAAAAGAAAACAGGGCAGAATGCAATAGGTCAGAATGAAGGTGGCCTGATCTTATAAGGTAAAATTGATGAAGACACAGTTTTAATTACTGTATGAATGAAAGTGCCAAAAGGTATGTGAGGAAGTATGAATTGGTATCGTCTTCCTCTAAGCTTTTGTGGCTGCATATGAAAGTAAGAAAAGGAGGTTTACAGCCAAAAGCCAGACAGAAAGAACACTTAACAACACAAAGCAATAATACAAAAAAATGTAAACTGTTATTAGAGAATATACTTGCATAATCAAGTTGGACACACACACACAAGGACACACAGTTATATTTACAATCTTAACCCATTCCAAGAACAGACAAGATAAAAATTAATCTCTGGTCAGCCAATAATCAAATGGCCAATTCAGGAAGGTAACTCAGCTATTATCCTGTGTCAGATTCTATATGCCACATAACAAAATTTTGCAACATTGCATGTAATGAAAAAATTTTTGTCTGACAGTGGTGAGAAATATTAACATAAATGAGAAGGAATACACATCTTAAAATATAACCGATTTGATCTTTTATGATGAAAGATTGAGTGGATTACTGATTGATACTACATGGATTCTAAATGTAGGGTACAATTTGGGGGGGGGGGGTAATTTCAACAATGTACCTTGGGGGGAAATGAACATAGAAGAAAAAAAAAGAAGGGAAAGAAGTGAGAGTGAAATTAGAATGAATCCAGAAAACAAAGTAAAATTCTCTAGGTAAAAAATATAGATTAACCTTTTGACAGAATGAATACAGAGTGGACAAATGACTAAGCATGGTAAATGCATTATAGTTTGAAGTCACATTTAATGTTTGGGGCAATCTGAAGTACACAGAGAATGTGTAGTAATCAAAAAGTGGGAAGAGGTGCTTATTAATAGGGATGGATTTTCCATTTTTTTCATTTGGGGCTATAAAATGTTAAGAAAACATACCATAATTATGCTAGGTTTTTTTTTTTTTTTTTTTTTTTTTTTTTTTTTGGGTTTTTTTTTTTATTGTTTTTTTTTGGGGTTTGGGGGGTGAAATTAAATAGTAATTTTAGAGGATGCTATGGAAGCAGTAAAAAAAAGTCCTTAATTCTTGGTTTGGGGCCAAAATAAAAAAAAATAACCCTCTTTAGTTAGTCATTTTGATAGATTAAACAGATATAAATGTTGTGGGTTAATTTTTCAATTGTCATAACATTTGCACATTTATCTGATGAATTAATGTGGAAATAAAAATAAAACATAAACAGGACAAAGCTTCTTGCAGAATTACTGAGGAAGCATTTATTTTGCCCCTGAAGCCCTTTGCACAACCCCATTAAACTGACTGGGATAGGGAATAAGATATAAGGGAATGCAGAGAGAACAAGAAATAACTAAAAATTAGAAGGGAATATAAAATATTTATGAGAGTACTGGAATAGTAGTATCCTGTTTATGAGAATCTAAGATTCAGGTCAGTGTAATTATTTGAACATTTTTATGTTCTGTTTTATAAATATATTTATGTCAATAATTCTATACCATAAAGTCCAAACCAATACTTTTAAAAAAATAAGCTAATGGATCAAATTCTGCAATCTACATCACTCGACTGCGTCTTGCTTAACCTGTGTTCAGTAAAACTGTTGCAAAGCCAGGCCTTTTTTATTCTGTATTTGTGCTTCTTAATTTTCCTCCTCGGATGCAGAACTTCACATTTGTCCCTATTAAATTCCACCGTTTTTACTTTCATCACACTGCTCAAGCCTGCTAAGATTTTTAAGAATCCTCTCTTTTATTTAAAATATTAGGCACTCCTCCCAGCGTTGTTTTATCTGCAAACTTTTTAAGTGTCCCCCTCAACTCCTTCATCTAAGCCACCGACAAAAAGTAGAACAGCGAAGGGCCTGTTGACAGAACTATGTGGCACTCCACTCAATATTTTCTGCCAAGCTGAAGAGGAACCATTAATGAGCACCCTATGGGTGAGGTCACTCAGCCAACTGTGAGTCCATCCAAGAATAGTATTATCTAGCTCATATTTTAACACTTTAATAAGGAGCCTATCATAAGCACTCTGTAGAAGGGTTTGCTGAGGACAAGGTACATTATGTCCATGGCATTCCTCTGATTTACTAAGCTAGTTGCTCTATCAAAGAAGGAGATAAAATTAATCTGGCATGATTTATTTGCAGCAAGCCCATGCTGGTTCCTGTTAACCGCAGCAGGTCTATCCAAATGCTGACAAATATGTTGTTTGGTAATGAGCTTGGTGTAGATGTCAAGCTGACAGGTATGTTGTTCCCCCAGTCCTCTTTCTTTCCCCTTTTGAAAATATTTGCTCTCTGGTCTTCTAGCCTTAGTAGACCTCTAGGAGTTCTCAAAGGGTACTAGCAATCCCCCCTGTGCTTTTTCTTCAGTGTTTTAGAAAGTAATTCATCTGGCCCTGGAGACTTGGATTCGGTTAGTTAAGTTCTCTTTTACTCTTTTCTTGTTTATCTTAAGTAAACAGTTCCTCCTCTTCCTCAGCAGCATGAGGGTAATCAAGAAGAGCTTTGCTTCTCTTCTGACAAAAGACAGGTACAAAATACAGTGAGGAGGTTCTGCCTTTTTACCGTCATTCATTACCAATTCACCATGTAGGCCTCACAATGGACCTAAGCCAGGGGTGTCCAACCTTGGTAACATTAAGCCTGGAGGACTTCAACTCCCAGAATTCTGGGAGTTGAAGTCCTCCAGGCTTAACGTTACCAAGGTTGGACACCCCTGACCTAAGCCTTCTTTGACTTTCCCTTTAATTCTAACCTACCCAAAGAAACATTTTGTTTGTTTTGTTTGTTTGTTTGTTTTTAGTAGTTTTAGTATCTCTTGCCAGTGACAGCTCATTCTGAAGTTAGCCTTCCTGAGCACTACATTTTCTAGAGATTGGTTTTTATTTTTATTTTCTCCTTCCATCTCTTGTACATCTATCTCTATACACTGTATTCATGGATAAGCTAATCATTTAATAAAAGCATCGCTTTCAATATTAAAGAAAGACGAACCTGAAGTGCCTTCCATATTTACTGTAGGGTGTGTGGTGTCACATTGCACAGCACCAAGAGCAGTGGTGGGATTCAAATGTTTTTACTACCGGTTCTGTGGGCGTGGCTTGGTGGGCGTGGCAGGGGAAGGATACTGTAAAATCTCCAGTCAGAGGCGGTATTTGCCGGTTCTCTGAACTACTCAAAATTTCCGCTACTGGTTCTCCAGAACTGGTCAGAACCTGCTGAATACCACCTCTGACCAAGAGGGAAACTGAAGGCCTTGACTGTATATATTTTCCTTGCTATAGATAAGAAAAAAAATATTTTGGACAGATGTGCAAGTCTATTTTCGTGTCAGTATCAAGTATACTAATGGAGCTAATAGATTCATGTCTCATTCTCAAGTTTTTAGATATACTTAACAAGATCACATAGCTTTGACTAAATGGAGTTAACTATTAATTACTTTTACTATTGTTATATGAGGCATTACAATTATAATACAGTACACCAAGACATACACACGTGCACTCTGTTTCTGAACTCTTTTTGGTACTGGAGAATTCAACATGCCCTTTTTTGAATAAAAAGCTAATAGTTACTATTGGTAAACGGTTGTTAGAATGTTGTACTCCAAATTAGTTCAAGTGGGCGGCATGGAATGGAAAACAACATTGGCCCTTTATCAACTACATTTCATATTGGTGATTAATTCTCAAAGATTATTATATTGCATCTACTGAACAACTGTGCATCTTTGCAGGAAGTATGGTAGATTCAGCTACTAATTGACAAGATGATACTTTAAACAGCTGCACCCTTTTATGACATAAGGACATGCTACAGTGACTCCCTTTGGGGCCAAAATTATTTCTGCGTTAATCATTTTGAGAGCTTCCTTGGTTTATGTTGATATTCATGTTATTTTGAATTTTATACTGACAGAACATAACAGGTAGATAATGGAAATAAATACTCCATGAGTTTAGAATCACAATTTTTATTATAAAGATGAAAGAACACCTACTATCCTACTAGATATCAAGAACTCATTTTCTATTGTTGAGCAAACATTTTACCTCCACGAGTCGCATTCTGGAGGCTGTTTTAAAATTATGACAGCATATTCGAGCAGATGTGTATAATTTCCCATTTTCCCATTGTTTAGGCGAATAACTTCGGTAAATAATTTAAATGTGGGATGTGACATGAATATATATGTCTGTTGTTGTTGTTGTTTTTACCACAAAGCAAGACTTGCTTTGGGGTTCTTTTTTTTTTTTCTTTTGCCCTTTTATAGCCTTTTTAAAAAATTGAAAATCTGCAATGCATCAGACGGCTTGGTTGGAGAGTTTCAAGCAACTGCTTCATGGGTGGGCAATTTCTTCCTTTTTCCCTTAAGAGCAAAAAGGTTCAGTGGGAGGAAGCAGGATGAGAGGATTTTGGTTGTTACAAGATCATCACTTCCATCTCTCTCTTTGTTCATCCCCAAGCAAGCTTTAATATGTGCTCCTGGTGTTTCTGTGCAGTGTTGTTCAGAATTTATTATCTCCTATCCCCCCAGTTCACTAGCTAGTTTCGCCTACAACCAGCATTAGGCGCTTTTGGAAAATGATATGCTTGCAAAATTCATGTCATGTGGCTATTACTGACATTTTCTCTAAAACAGGAACGATAGTCTGCTAGCCAGCCCTTACAAATACTTAAAGCTTGCTTGTGTAGGAGATGACAGCTTGCTTGCTTTTCTTTCTTTTTTTTTGCAAAGAACAAGGTAGTCTAATCAGGGGTGGGATTCTACCAGTTCGCACCTATCCACTAGAACCGGTTGTTAACATTCTAAGTAGTTTGGAGAACCGATTGTTAGAAGAAATTACTGGCCTAATCCTGTAAGGAAGGCAGGAAGGAAACATTCTGGTGTTGCTTACAGAAACTGCCTCTCCGTTAACCCTTATTACATTCTTGGCAGGACTAGACTTCTCTGGAATTTTTTTCCCCTCCTTTGCTGGTACTTTGCTTGTGTGGAGTGACCATTCAAAGTTACAATGGCACCAAAAAAAGTGACTTATGACCATTTTTCACACTTACGACTGTTGCAGCATCCCCACAGTCATGAGAGGCCAGGCAAGGAAATGCATGCCTCATTGTGAGTGATGTTGAGTTGGCCACACCCAGCCAGTCACATGACCACCAAGCCACCCCCACCAACTAAGCCACGCCCACAGAACCAGTTGTTAAAAAATTTGAATCCTACCCCTGAGTCTAATCCAACGTGTAAAATATAACTGGGTGGATTTTTATTTCCAAGGCCTGAAGTAATTTGTGGTAGAACACTAAATAAATTATACTTTTGTGCTCTCTTGTTAATTAGGTAGATGAAGGGCATTATTCAGCTCACAGTCTTCCCTAACTATTCTCTCAGTTTTAATACCTGGTTTACAACTATTTAGAACAAATGGAAAGTGGGAATTACAGCAATAGCAAAAGCACTTAGACTTACATACCATTTCATAACGCTCTATAGCCCTCTCTAAATGGTTTACAGAGTCAGCATATTGTCCCCCAACAACCTGGGTCCTCATTTTACCGACCTTGGAAGGATGGAAGGTTGAGTCAATCTTGAGCTGGTTAGGATTGAACTCCTGGCTGTGAGCAGAATTAGACTGCAATACTGCATTCTAACCACTGTGCCACCAGGGCTCACCTGGGCTAATTATATTGTATTAGCACTCATCTACTTAAACACTGCATATTGATTTAATTCTTGCAGAATTCTACTTGAGAAATAAAACTGTTGTTAGAGGATTCAAATCCCTTATTTTATCTCCCAGTAACCTCATTACAGAGCATAGGGAACCTTGGAGGTGATATGAAATGGAATGGAATGGAATCACCTTGATCAGAGGTGATTTTAAAAAAAGGATAGGTGGCTATCTGCCAAATATGCTATAATAGAATATACCTTCATTGGACCAAGTGATCTTCAAGATATATTCCAATTCATTCATTCTCTGACATATCTTACTCTAGACATCTTTAACAGAGATGTTGTATAGAAGACAATTTTAGGCAATAATTTTTTTCTGTAAAACTTGAAAAGGGCTAAAGAATATGAATATTCTATGTTTCTCTCATACTGGTGTTTGCACATCTCCTGGCTATTATCTCTATGGCTGAATTGCCAAGTAAATTAAAGATCTAGTAGCTCTGTGTATTCACAATGAGTTTTATTAAGCTGTCAATATTGGCTCATGTATTAGCCCCTTTCTCCTTGTCATGAAGAAAATAGGACAATTGGTAATCTTTATTTCTTTCACTCCACAGCTTTAAAATTAGATTATTAAAGATCAATATAAGCACTATTTATGGTGATCTAATATTTATAGTAATTATAAATTCAAATCACTAGAGTATGGTTTATGTCAGTGGCCTGATTATTTGACACATCACTGTATCACTTCATCAAATTTGCATGCTGCTGCAATTAGCTAGTCCTGGTGATCTTGTGTGGTTTTTTTTTATGCTGGAAGTGTAAGCAATGATGACTAATCACCAGTTGAGAGCTTTAAAAATCATAGGCTGGTTTAAGCCACTGTAATGGGCAGAAGAGATAACATGAGGAAAAGTAAGAACAGCCACAATCAAAATAATGGTCAGATAAAAGAAATTTGAGCCTGGGGCAGAACTTAAGCTGAGAAAGCATCTCAAACATGACCCTCCATTGTCCTCATGAAGGCAGAAGGAGGAAGTGGGGAGGCATGCTCAGACTTGTAACATTCTGTTAGTAATCTTAAAATAAAAGTAGCATTAGCATTGATGACTTTAGTTTCCTAGTTGGGTCTACTTTGGAGAGCTGACACCCACTCACAAAATTGCCCAACTTTTCAAATTTATTTTCATTGTTTGTCCAGAGTACTAAATATTACATGCATTTTAAAAAGTGCACTTAGGATAAAAAAAGCTGTGAAGAAATTATGCTAAGCAGGTGCCTCAGCAACAGTGCTCTCTAATGGCAAAGATCTTGAAATAATATAAGTGCTTCCTGCAGGTAGCATAATGAGAGAACAGCTCATGGTCTGCAAGGTGATTCACAAATAAAACCATAGCAGAAATAAGTGAGGGTGAGACAGGAAGCAGATTTGCCAGTTTTAAAGTTCAGCCATTATAATGGCAAAAACCCGATAGAATCTTAAATGTTGAAATTGGCAAGACTGCTTTGAGTCTTGAAACTAACAATATAAAGGTACTAATTCTTCAATGCTGCCAGGCTGCATTTTCTGCATGAACTTCTTCAGAATGATGGATTTCAATAACTGAAGAGAGAACATAACTTTTGAAAACCATTCAATTGGATTGTGCAAGTAAAAATGGATAAATCAATATACATTTGGTGTTTGTAGTAATAAATAATATGTGGATATTTATCTAAAGGAGACATGCCTAATTCATGTATTTCTTAAATTGGAATCTGGAGTCATTCACACAAATCTGACTTTGTTTTGTTTCTGATGCTTCTCTCTTCACTACTGCAGGCTGATACATACGCTTGTAACTTTGTTTTGCTTTTGGTTTGTGTTCTGTACAAGTCAATTTACATACTGTAGAGCGTCGCGATTGGTTAAGGCGCGCGGCGACCGGATTGGTCGAGCGAGCCGCACTGATTGGTCCGCGCAATCCCCGCGATTGGTGGAAACTAATCGCGGAGATTCAAGCGGTGTCATTGGTCGCGACCGCCGCTCGAGAATAAAAAGCCGCAGTTTTTCCTTTCAAGCTTAAGCTGTATCAGGAGCCAATAAAGAGCTGAAACCAAGTCACTGACTCCGAGCTTCCTTTCTCGACGGACACGACACTGGCGACGAGGATGGGATCCAGAGAATAACCACCGAGCACGTGTCCCGAGGAAGACAAAGGACCGACGAGATGGCCAGCATGACCCCACCAGCACCCTTCAACCCCGCTACCGAGGACTGGGAATCGTACGGATAGATTCCTGATGTTCCTCGAAAGTAGCAATTTGAAGGATGCGAACGGGCAGAAGAAAAGGGCCGTCTTTTCTCACACACTGCGGGCCCGCAGTGTTTAAGATGGCCAAAGCCCTCGCAAGCCAGAGGACGTGAAGGCGATGGACTGGGCCGATCTCGAGCCACTCCTTCGGAACCACTACGCCCCGCTGTGCCCATCCTCATCCGGCGGGATGAGTTCTATCGGCGAAACCAGCGGCAGGACGAGAGCATTAGCGACTTTATAGCCGCCTTGCGAGACCTAGGGGGATGTGCGAGTTCAGGGACCTGGACGATGTCCTCCGAGACCGCGTGGTCCTAGGCCTCAGGGATCAGGCACTAAAAAGTCGACTGATGGCGAAAGGCAACATCGACCTCGGGACGCCCTGGCCGAAGCTTCCGCAGTCGAAGCCACCCGGAAGTCAGCAGCCAGACTTCGGAGGGCAGACAACGGGACCACACTGAAACCCCCGAGACAAGCCGACGAGAAACCACCACACACCACGGGGACCTGGACTCCGCCTCCGATGCCACGGACGAGGAGGAAGACGTCCACCGACTACAAACAGGACGGGACCGGCGAGATCAACGGGTCGTAAGTCGGGGAACCAGTGCGCCGGGTGCGGGGAAACCACTTTCGATCCGAGTGCCGCTTTATCGACGCGATCTGCCGGCAGTGCAACAAGAAGGGCCACATCGCCCGAGTCTGCCGACTCAAAGACACACAGCCCCCGCCGGCGAGAACCAAGCAACCGGGGACGAGACGACACCCCCGAGAACCAGAGATCGCCAAGCCGACTATCGCTGGAGCCGAGACAACCGAGGACGACGGAGCGGGAAGGCCGACAGAGAGAAGAAACCCACCAGACGGTCACCATCGGCCATGCCGAACCACGGATGCCCGGAAGGTCTACGTGGAGGTGAGCATCGAGGGCGAACCATGCCGGATGGAGGTAGACTCGGATCCTACCTCTCCATGGTCGCCTGGAAAGAACTCAAGCGCCTGGTGCCAAACATCCAGAAAAGAGGACTGGAGAACCAGAAACTGATCATCAAGGACTATCAGGGGAACCGCATCCCCGTCATTGGGACCGGACAGTTCGTGGTGACTTTCAAAACCGCACCGCGAAACTTCCCCTGACTATCGTGGACCGGAACCGACCCAGCCTTTTAGGACTCCAATGGTTCGCGCCACTCGGGATCGAGGTCACGGAGTAAACCACACCACAGAGGCCGACTGGGAGCAGCAGCTGGCGAGGGACTTCCAAGAAGTATTCGACGGCACCCTAGGCAAGTACAAAGGGCCCCCTATCTCTTTTAGCCTAGACCCAAATGTCGCCCCCATACGCCTAAAACCCAGACGGGTGCCTTTTGCACTCCGGAAGAAAATAGACGAGCAGATTGACAAACTCGTCAAACAGGGGGTTTTGCAGCCAATCGACCACGCCCGGTGGGAGACCCCTATAGTCACCCCAGTCAAACCAGATGGGTCAGTAAGGATCTGCGGGGACTATAAGGCCACCCTCAATTGCGCCCTGCAACAAAGCGCCACCCGTCCCAGTAGTGCAACACCTATTACACTCGCTGGGGGGGCAAGGTCTTGCGGCTCGACCTGGCGCAAGCCTATCAGCAACTGCCGGTCGATGAAGAAACCGCCGAGGCGCAAACAATAGTCACCCACCGGGAGCGTTTCGTTGTAACCGACTCCAGTTTGGAGTCAGCGTAGCCCCAGGAATTTTCCAGAGCCTCATGGAGAGACTGCTGCGAGGAATCAAGGGGTGGTTCCCTATTTTGACGATGTATTGGTGTCAGCAGCCAACCAGGAGGAACTAGAGGGTCGCCTAAGGGAGGTACTAGAAAAATTCAAAGGGGCCGGGCTAAAGGTGAAGAAAGAGAAATGCCAGCTATACACAGAGCAAGTCGAGTTTCTGGGGTACCTCCTAGACCGACATGGCATCCACCCAACCGGAAGCAAGGTCAAAGCCATAAAGGAAGCCCCCACACCCAAGAACAAAACAGAGCTGCAGGCATTTCTGGGTCTGCAGAATTTTTACAATGTGTTCTTGCCCCAAAAGGCGACTGCGGCGGAGCCCTTGCATAGGCTCCTGGACAGGACGGCCAAATGGACCTGGGGGAAACGGGAGGACACCGCATTCAAGAATACCAAAGACCTGCTCACCTCGGATGCCGTTCTCATTCAGTATAATGAGACCCTACCCATCGCCGCCACATGCGATGCTCACCATTTGGCGTCGGCGCTGTCCTCAGCCATACACTCCCAGACGGAAAAGAAGCACCCATCGCTTTCTTTTCAAGAACACTCAGCAAACCCGAAAGAAACTACAGCCAATTAGATAAGGAGGCACTGGCCATCGCCGCAGCAGTAAAGAAGTTCCACGAGTACCTCTACGGCCGCCAAGCTTCACCCTCATCACGGACCACAAGCCGCTGCTAGGCATCCTGGCGGGAACAAGGCCACCCCGAACATCCTATCCCCCAGGATGACAAGGTGGTCTGAGTTCCTCGCCGCCTACGACTACCGACTCACACACAGACCGGGTAAGACGATCTCACATGCAGACGCGTTGAGCCGCTCGCCGCTTCCCGACCTAGACGACGATCCAGCTCCCACGACGACCACCCTCAGCATAGAGACATTGCCGGACCTACCCATAACCGCGTCAGACATTGCCCGAGAGACTAATAAAGACAAGCGCCTGGCGCGGGTATTACATTGGGTAGCAAGGGGATGGCCAGAGAAAGACAGCGATGAAGCATTCAGGACATTCCGAAACCGCAAACAGAACTGTCACTACAGAAAGGTTGTTTGTTATGGGGGGGACAGGGTGGTCATACCGAAAAACTGCAAGGAAGGTATTACAATTATTACACGAAGGGCACCCGGGATTGTAAGGACTAAAGCTTTAGCCAGAAGCTATGCTTGGTGGCCAGGTATGGACAAGGAGATCGAGGCCTGGGTAGCCAAGTGCTCGCGCTGCCAAGAAACCAGACCAAATCCCCCGCAGCACCGATTTTAGAATGGGAAACGCCCAGGGGACCATGGTCGAGACTCCATATAGACTTTGCCGGGCCCACAAAAGGAACACATTCCTCATCACGGTGGATGCTTACTCCAACTGGCTGGAGGTAAGCAACATGAAGACCACCACAACAGATGCAGTAACCAAGGTCTTAAACAAACTCTTCGCAACCCACGGTCTCCCGGATGTCATCGTGTCAGACAACGGACCCCAGTTCACCTCACTGAATTGAAAGATTCCTAGCGGAACGAGGCATACGACACGCACTGACAGCGACGGCGCATCCGGCGGCCAATGGTAGGGCAGAACGGATGGTTCAATTTACAAAAAGAACCCTCCAAAAGATCGAACACGGGACATACAAGAAAAAATAAATAAAATGCTCCTAATACAACATATCACCCCTAACACAACGACTAACAAAAGCCCGGCCGAATTACTAATGGGGAGAAAACTAAGGTCACCACTCGACAGACTACACCCCACATACAACCCGGAAAAACCCCCGGACTCATCTAGCAAGCACCGGTTTTTTGCACCAGGCGACGCAGTCTATGCAAAAAACCTTACCGGAGACCCACTATGGGTACCGCAACTATAACCCAACTGACAGGACCCCACTCCTACCGCTACAGACAACCGACGGACAAACATGGAAACGCCACATCGATCAAATAAGATCAAGAACAAAAAACACAACCGACACGCAACCAAACACAGACGACACCGATAACACAAACCAAGAGGGGAGGGAAGACACAGAGGATCAAATAGGAAATAACCAGCAATACTCACCAGTCAACAGCCAGCCAGAAGTCTCACCAGGAAGGAACAGCCAGGCCAGCTCAACCAGCCCGGAAAGACCAGGCAGGAGCGGCGAAAGTCGCAGCTCAACCAACCCGGGTAGACCGGGAGGGAGCTGCAACAAGAGGCCCAGCGACACCTTCCAGGAGGTTCCATCGACAGGGCCAAGAGAAACAGAAGTCCCGACCGAACCGGCCGGGAACCAAACAACAACTAAGCTGCGCAAGTCAAGTAGACAAGTACGAAGCCCCGCCTACCTACGGGACTACGTTACGTAGGACCGAACCAAGAGGGGAGGGGTGTCTGTACAAGTCAATTTACATACTCGTAGCCCGCGTCGCGATTGGTTAAGGCGCGCGGCGACCGGATTGGTCGAGCGAGCCGCACTGATTGGTCCGCTGCGAATCCCCGCGATTGGTGGAAACTAATCGCGGGAGATTCAAGCGGTGTCATTGGCAGACCGCCGCGGCTCGAGAATAAAAAGCCGCAGTTTTTCCTTTCAAGCTTAAGCTGTATCAGGAGCCAATAAAGAGCTGAAACCAAGTCACTGACTCCGAGCTTCCTTTCTCGACGGACACGACAGTTTGGTTTGAGGTTTTTTTTTTAAAGTCAAGTTTTTGGGTAAGATTTTGGAAGTGGCTTGCCTTTGTTTTTTTGGGAAAGAGTAACTGGCCCAAGATTACTCAGTTGGTTTTGTGCATGAGGTAGTTCCAAACTCACAGTGTCTTGACAGCTCTCATGACTTTGTATTTCATACACCAAACCCAAACAAAAATGCTAAATGCTTTGGTATGCACAGAACCTGTTAACGCTGGTTAGCCTTCAAACCCAGCAGGTTCCAATAATTGTATTGGAACACTGTAGGTTCCAATAGATTGTAAGGAAGAGCCAAGCTGAATCAAAATTATTGGGAAGGAGATGGTACTGAAGCCTTCATCTTGGAAAAAAGAAATATTCTGTTTGCATGTACACCATGTGAATTATGTGAAGGGGGATGATGGCATGTTGTATGATCTGAAAAACCAACTCGACATGAGGTTAAAGAGAGGGGCTAACTTGTCTCAATCACTTTTGTCCTGCAAATGCAAAGCAGAGAGTGAGTGGGGAGTTAACCTTCTCATTGAATTGCTAGCATAGAAATGAAGTCCTAGATTAGCCAAGCAACATCTAAACTGCTTTAAATACTCTGTCCATAGGAGGGGGGCAAAAAAGACAAGATGGCAGCCATTACCATCTCCTCAAAGCCGCATCCCTTTTTAACATACATAAACAAAATGTTAAATAGTTATGATATTTATGTAGTTACTTACCAAGCACACCTAAATCATATTAAAGTAACCAAAATATCTTTAAAATCCCCTGGAATTGTCACACCTTTTGAGCACCCCTAATGTTTGGAAATTGAAAGTTGAAAAATTTCACATGCCCTAAATACCAACACTTTTTTCTGTCACTTTCTTGAAAATACTCTTTCTCTCTTATTTTACTTTTTACACACACACACACACACACACATACACACACACACCTTACATCTACCAGGCAAGGGGCTGTCAAAACATAGGAGCAAAGCAAGAAGGTGAGTTTCACTCAACTGATCCTTCTCAGTTTACTTGAGAAGTTTTCCTGTGCTGGGACAATTATATCCTCCAACCAACCTTTGCTAGGAAGCTGTTGGAGATTAATCTCTCGCTTTCACAACCCTGGTTGTGTACTGTAGTATTTCCTCTAGGACAGGGTTGACCTGGTTCAGCTGGTAGAGATGGGTAGAAAAAGGTGAGAGTTGAAAAAATATGCTTATTGTGCAGAAAGGCGATTGCACACATGATGACAGAAATCTAGAGATAAACAGAGGTTGTTCTTGGATGAACAGATGCTATCAAGCTAGTAAACACTCTTCTCCCCTTACCTTTCTCAGAAGAAATAAGCAAATAATAATTGTTCCTCCATTTTTGGAAATACAGTGACAAAATAAATGGGGGGGGGGGAGGGGAAGAAGCGTTTATTATAAAATAATGTCTGCTAAATAGGAGACCAGTTGCCCACAGCTATTTGCACCCTAACATCATTATCCAAATGTCATTAATTTGATGGAAAATTGTACTATGTGCATTATAGCTAGGGTTCAACGTGGTGCTACTAGGCAGAGTATCAGCTAGGGCTATTGTTTCTGAGCCACAAAAGGATACAAAAAACAAGAGTGTCTGGGAGTCATCCAGATTTTTGCAATCTAGATCAAAACAGGGATGCCAAAACTGAGGTCCATCAATCTACATTTGCTTTTAGCACTTCTGGTAAGATCAGGTTACCACCAGCTGCTTTATCTTTTTTTCAGTTGTGTAATAAATTTGGCAGAGGTGACACCGGGAGTTGGGATAGAGATTCAGCCAAGTGGACACCTTAGACACACTACTAAACTCCTGGTCTGGAAACATGCAACCTATACTTCAAAGACAATCAAGCAATGAGGACCACTAGGACAGAGATGGTATTCAACCGGTTCGCACCTATTCAGGTGAACCGGTAGCGGTTATTTGGCATGGGTCGCCGAACTGGTGGCAATCCCTGGCTGGCCATGCCCCCAACCCGGTCGCCCGGTTGCTAACTTGCGATTGCTCTCCTAGCTTTCCGTTCCCCACGTCCTCTTTCTCCCCGGGAAAAAGGAAGAAAGGCATGGACGCTGCAAGTATCACTTCCCCCATGTGAGTTAAAGTGCCTGGAGTGAGAAAGAGTGCGGTCTGACAGAGGGGGTGGGGGTGAATTGAGCCTTGGAGCACTTTTGCAACGGAAAAGAAATGCATTTTGGAAGCAGGTCCTTTAAAAACTTCTCCAAGGATTCCCCATGGACGCTGCAAGTATCGCTTTCCCCTTGTGAGTTAAAGTGCTGGAGTGAGAAGGAGTGCAGCCTGACAGAAGGGATGGGGAATCCACTCAAGCCTTGGAGAAATTTAAAGGAGCTGCTTCTAAAATGCTTGTCTGTTAAGTACTGTGTGTGTGTGTGTGTGTGTGTGTGTGTATGAGAGAAAGAAAAGAAAGAAAGAAGAAAGAAAGAAAGAAAAGAAAGAAAGAAAGAAAGAAAGAAAGAAAGAAAGAAAGAAAGAAAGAAAGAAAGAAAGAAAGAAAGAAGAAAGAAAGAAAAGAAAAGAAAAGAAAGAGGAAGGTATAGAAAGAAAGAAAAAAATAGGAAGAGAGAGATAGATAAAACTCTGTGCTATTATTTTTAATTTTTCCATTATTTATCATGTGTTAATATTTTACACTGTCCCTACACCTAGAGTGATTTTTCTGCCTTTCTTTTGCCGAGGGCTACCACATATTTTTCCAGGGTTTACATGCATTCAATGTCAATAGTCCAGAGCATAAAATACACATGTGTTTAACAAGAGTTGAAAGGTACCTTGGAGGTCTTCTAGTCCAACCCCCAGCTCAGGCAAGAAAACTGAGGATGCCAAACTCTGAGTAGAAATCCTGGGAAAGGTGTCAGAATCATACTTAGAAGGGACCTTGGGGTGAACCCATACCATTTCAGAGAAATGGCTGTCTGGTCTTTTCTTAAAAACTTCCAGTGATTGAGCACCCAGGACTTCTGGTGGCAAGCAGTTCCACTGGTTAATTGTTCTCACTGTCAGGAAGGTTCTCCTTAGTTTGAGGTTGCTTCTCTCTGTTCAGTTTCCATCCATTGCTTCTTGTTTGCATTTTGCTTCTTTGGAAAATACATTGTCCCCCTTTCTTTGTGGCAGCCCCTTAAAAGCCTGTTGCCTATCACACTCTTGAGTAAAGCATGTGAGCCATTTCCTCCTTTCAGTGGTCCATGAAAGTACATCTATAGTATGCAGTTAATAAAGTCAAAAAAGGTGAACAACATTTTTACAGAACTATAGATAAGTTGAGGCTGGGTGACAAGGAATGGCTGGGAGGGGAGGGGCCAGGTGAGGTACCCCTTGATGTGAGTGACATTGAGTTGGCCACGCCCACCCAGTCACATGACCACCAAGCCATGCCCACAGTCACATGACCACCAAGCACGCCCACCCAGTCACATGACCACTAAGCCACACCCACCCGGTCACATGACCACAAGCCACGCCCACCAAATAAGCCACGCCCACAGAACCGGTAGTAAAAAAAAATTGAATTCCACCACTGCACTAGGAGCTTTATGAACAACGTTGCAACTAACATGCCACAAGAATGAACTTCCCTCTTGTTATTTTTCAGTTGTCTCTGTGAACTTCTAACTTTCTGCTTTTTGATAAGGCTTTATGAGCATATATCTTTTCAAAGATAATTACTTGCAAATGGAGTGAACTGGAGGCTAACTTGCACTCCTACTTTCTATAGCCTAATTCAACTTATGCTCTATTAGAACTCAGATCCTTTTCAATATGCGACTGTCAAGCCAGGTCTCCTTTATCTTACACTTAGCCATTTCATATTTTTTTTCCTGCTAAAAAAGCTAAAATGTGGCATGAATGTTTTAATCTTTGAATGCATAAACAGATGATTATGTTCCATCAAGTCATTTTTGACTCCTAGAGATCACATTGAAGCCCCAGGCAATAGAGAGCCTGTGTGCTGCTTATACCGTATGTAAATATCTTCCTTCTTGTAGTGTTGTTTTATCTATGTTTATTGTTTTAAGGACTTTACCTAATTCTTCATTTTATTGTATGCTGCCCAGAGACACTTTGACTGAGTTGGGACAGCCACATAAATAGCTAAGCAGATTAAACAGATTTCCTGCATGATGATTTATCCTTAAACGGGTCTTTCAGGTCTTCCAACTGGTCTTTCAGGTGCACATCTGAGTCCGTCCATCTTGCTGCTAGTCATCCTATTCTCCTCTTTCCTTCCATCTTTCCCAACACCAGAGCCTTTTCCAGAGAGCTAGGTCTTTGCATAATGTGTCCAAAGCAGGATAATTTGATCCTGGTTATTTGTGTTTTGAGTGAGAGCTCTGGATTGGTTTGTTCAATGATCCATTGGTTTGTTTTCTTGGCCACATTGTTCTCAGGAGTCTTCTCCAATACCAAATTTCAAAGGCGTCAATGCTCTTCTTATCCAGCTTCTTCTATGTCCATTTCCATAGAGCGTCACAGGGAAAAGCCATCTCCTGCACAGTTTTGATCTTTGTAGGCTTTTTAGGATCTTTTCCAAAGTCTTTGTGATTCCGCTCTCAAGTGCTACTCTGGCATATTTCTTGAGTATTTGAAGCTTTGATGTCTTCATTGCCAGTTCCAAGGCTGCTGATTCTGCCTGTGTTTATTAATTTGGCAGGGTTTTTTATATTTTATTTTAGTTCCGTGTTTTTCAGTATTGTTTTTTGACTTTTAGTATTAGAGTGTATATATCCTTTGCATTTTCAGCAATTAGGGCAGTGTTATCAGCATATTTCTTCCTTCAGTTTTAAAACAAAGCTCATCTTTTTCCAATGAAGCTTCCCTTGTTCTCATAGTCAGCAAATAGAATACATAAAGGCTTGCATTCAATCTGGAAAATATATTAACCCAAAATAGATCATGAAAATAGATCAACTATGTCCAATCACACTTGTCCAATAAAGAATTCTATTCTGTTCTAACTGATTGGTTAGAAGATAATGCCTTTTCCAAGGATAACTCTATACAACTCTATGTAGAAATAAGCCCACTGAAAGCATTGGGACATGTTCTTTGTTAAACATACGTAGGATCTCAGCCTTTATATTTAAATGCAATAAGATTTACTAGAAGCAACACAAACTAATGACTGACATTTAATCATTTGATAATGTTATTGCCCTGACATCAGTAGAGGACAGATGGAATCTGCTGATTCAGCCTCATGAATAATTACGGGTCTCTTTGATGGATATGAAACTAAAAAAATACATACAGGACCAATAAATATTTCTCAGCAGTACCAAAAAGTGCACTCATGTCTTTAGAAGACAGTATTATTTTTAAAAAGGCCATTCTTCCTTGGAGGAGAAGCTGACTAATAACATTATGTTATACTTTCAGTAGTTAAAGAAAAGCAAACTTTTCAGAGTGATATAGATGCTAAAAACTGAAAGGAGAAAAATCACACAGTAAAAAATAAAGCTGTGTCTTTCAGATAGAACGACAATGTCAGAAAGAATAATTGGATGTAATATTTGAAGGGGTTTTTAATAACCACTAAAGCAAACACTCTGCTTGATACAAAAAACGCAGAGCTAGAGCATCCTGGCAAATGATTGCTTCCCCACAAAACGGGACCCCATCTCTATCCTTAAATTGTTCTGTTGTTAAATTTCTCTAATTCTTAGTAGATTTCCTGATATTTAGATGAAATCTATTCTCCCAAATACTTATTTATAATCCTGATTTGGCAAGTAACTCACAATGATGAGGGTCACAGTGTCCCACAGTTATATCGTTGCCATTTGTGATCTTCACTGTCTGTTTCCAACAAACAAAGTCAGTAGGGAGGCTAACAGGGAAGAGGTCACAGGACCACACCTAGAGTACTGCATCCAGTTTTGTTCACCACATTATAAAAAAGATGTGGAGACTCTAGAAAAAATACAGAGAAGAGCAACCAGGATGATTAGGGGACTGGAGACTAAAACATACAATGAACGGTTGCAGGAACTGGGCTTGGCTAGTCTAGTAAAGAAAAGGACCGGGGGAGACATGATAGCGGTCTTCCAATATTTGAGGGGCTGCCACAGAGAGGAAGGGGTCAAGCTATTTTCTAAAGCAGGGGTCCCCAACCACCGGTCCACGGACCGGTGCACCGGTCCGTGGAACAAGTCCCTACCGGGCCGCTGGCTTGCTGGGCGCCGCCATCTTGTTTTGATGAAAAAGTGCTTCCGGTGAGCTTTTCCGGGTAGAAAGCTCACCGGAAGCACTTTTTCATCAAAACAAGATGGCGGCGCTGCATGCTCGTGAGCTTTTCCGGGTAGAAAGCCATCCTTTCTACCGGAAAAGCTCACGAGCGCTGGGCGCCGCTATCTGCGTTTTGATGAAAAAGTGCTTCCGGTGAGCTTTCTGCCGGAAAAGCTCACCGGAAGCACTTTTTCATCAAAACAAGATGGCGGCGCCCAGCTGAGGTCGGTACTGGGCCGCGCCATAAAAAAGGTTGGGGATACCGGGCTGCGGCGTAAAAAAGGTTGTGGATCACTGTTCTAAAGCACCTGTAGGCCAGACAAGGAATAATGGATGGAAACTGATCAAGGAGAGATTTAATCTGGAAATAAGGAGAAACTTTCTGACAGTGAGAACAATCAACCAATGGAACAGCTTGCCCTCAGAAGTTGTGGGAGCGCCATCACTTGAGACTTTCAAGAAGAGATTGGACTGCCATTTGTCAGAAATGGTGTAGGGTCTCCTGCTTGGGCGGGGGGTTGGACCAGATGACCTAAAAAGTCCCTTCCAACTCTGATTATCTGTTATCTGTTAAATGTCACACCAACAAAGATGTAGGGTTCATTTAATGACAGCAGTTGAAATTGCTGCAACTGCAATTGTAAGTTGGCACTGTCATGTACTGCAGGCTGCTTCTGCTGGCTGCTGGCTGCCAGCAGTTCAGCAGTTCATCAGTTCAAGTCTTACCAGCTCAGGGTTGACTCAGCCTTCCATCCTTCTGAGATCGGTAAAAGGAGGACACAGATTGTTGGGGGCAATAGGCTGACTCTGTAAACCGCTTAGAGAGGACTGGAAAGCACAGGGAAGTGGTATATGAGTCTTAAGTGCTATTGCTATTACAGCTGTGTCACTTAGTGAAAATTACTACCAGTAACTGAGGACTACCTGTATTAGATCTTTAAAGTGTTTAAAAGGTGGTAGAGGGAATAAAAAAAAACAATATAAAGCAGTGTAAAGAGCATCCAGAAGCTCCAGTTGGTGCAAAATGCAGCAGCCCGCATGGTTTTATGCAGCCCCAGTATACACATGTATCACCTCTCCTGCAGGAGCTGCATTGACTGCCAATTTGCTCCCGGTTGTCACCTTCAAAGTGCTGGTTGTCACCTCTAAAGCCCTTCATGGCTTGGGTCCGGGTTATCTGAGGAAACATCTCTTGCCAGTGACATCTACCCGACCCATTAGAGCGAGGAGGCAAGGAATGCTGCGGGTCCCACCCCTGAGGGAGATACACCTGGTGGGACCTAGAAGAAGGGCCTTCTCTGTAGTGGCTCCATCTCTCTGGAACATCGTTCCCCCAGAGATGAGAATGGCCCCCTCATTAATACTATTCCGAAAGGCACTGAAGACCTGGTTTTGCCAGCAAGCCTGGGGAACCCAGAGAGGGATGGAACCCATCAAATGGCTAGTATGACCCTCTGTCATCGGGGTGGGGGGGTGGGAGTTAGTTTTTGTTTTGTTTTTGTTTTTTCCCCAAATTTTATTCTATTGTACTTTACTAATTTATTTCATTCTTTTTGTTAGTTCTTATTGTTTTTATTTTTTGTTTTAAATATGATTTTACATTGTGTAAGCCGCCTTGGGTCGCCATGGGCGAATAGGTGGATGGATAGATAGATAGATAGATAGATAGATAGATAGATAGATAGATAGATAGATAAATAATATAATAAAATAAAATACCAGAAAATATTTTCTAACATTTACGTTGCATGTCAAGTCGGTATAATTTTGCCCAGAGTCACAACTGCAGGACAGACAGGTCTAATATAATAAATATTACTATAGATTGGAAGGGGTTCACCAGTTAATGAAACAATATCAGGCAGAAGATCAAACTGAGACACCTCATGTTGTATACTTGAATTTCAGCCAGATTCTGGCCAAGTAGAGGAGCTGACCTGGTAAGCAGCTGAATATCAGTGGATTTTTCAGTACGAGCATAACATAATCCCTATAATTTGTACTAGATAGTAGCCTGTTTTTCCCCCCACACTGCACATAGTACATCTTCCAGATATTTATCATGTATAGTGAGTTGCAATGATATCTACCTCATTTAATAAATAAATTGGTATGCAATTATGCTAGCAAAATAACTAAATCTGACAAACTCAGAGATGTGTCCCCTTCCCTTCCATCTGCCAGCAGGACACAGAGTGGCAGGTGGAAGATCAAAGAGCATTCTCAAACTGCAATTCTGGTCTTTCAGGAGTGCAAAATAGGCCAAACTTCAACCTAGAATCCCATTTTCTATTTATCAACAGTCCGTCGATCTTTTCTAGAAGGTAGAATTCCTTCTTCTCTTACAGTGCTTTTCATTATCCAATGTAGGCAATGTTAAAGGGTACTGACTGCTTCCTTGGCTAAAAAGAGGTAATAGAACTGAGTGTGTACTAATGACACCTACTCCCCAACCCTTGATGGTCTCTGTTAGTGTTTACATTTAAATGTTGAACACCATGGAAGACAAGATGGAACCCTGTGAAACTCCATAGATCAACATTGTCGAGAGTTTTGGAGGAAGCCAAAGAAGCTATGGTAGTTTCTATTTTGATTATCCCCTGACCTACCCGTATGTTTGAATTACTACTCAGTTCTCTCACTGCATTATTAAATGCATCACTATTCCCTTCTATTTAATTGTTGCAAATTTGATGAGGAGGCAATGGAACATCAATCAGAATTGTTCCCGTATCATCTTTTCAAAGAGCATAGTACTTTCCCGATACTAAAAAATATGCTTAGTCTGTTTGGGAACAAGGTTGGAGAAAAATCCAGAAAACTTTTTCAACTTTTTTGGGAAAGCTGAAAAAATAATTTTATTCTAAAGGTGATTTAATTTCTCCAACCTCAGTCTTTCTATATAGGATAAGCATATCATATCAGCAAATACTTCATTTTTTTTCCTAGTGTGGAAATTGTCAGTTTGATCAAATACATTCTAAAACCTTAGTTTTTAACATTGAGGTTTCCCATAGAATTGTTATAAAGACAGGTATAGGTCCTTGCTGCCTTGTTTAACAACTGTTTGAAGTTACAATGGTGTAAAAAAATCAGCTTCACAACAAATCCTTATACTTTCTTTCCCACAGCTATTTTAAGCAAGATCCCTCTCTCCTCAAATTCTTACTGTATACAAGCACTCTGTTGAAATTATTATAAACAAAGCCCTTAAACGCTGATACTTTTTGAAGAATGGAGGAAAAAAATCTGCCGTTCTCTCTTTTATTTCTCCACTACTGTGCCTGCCAATATAATGGAGAAGCTATTCATGAAAATCCCACAGAGTTAAGCAGGTTTAAGTTTATTGTTTTCAAAGGACTAAATTTCTCTTAATTCTATATTGATTTACAAGAACCATATTGTCATATCAGAAAGATCTCCTCAGCAGCATATATTGAATTGTTAACACCTGTTGGAAGAAATATCCTTCTGGGTTCAGTTCCAAGTGGGGAAAAAGACACTAGAAACATGGAGGCTGTTTGGAAGGTTTAATGGTGGACAGGACCACATGGCCTGGAGCTCCAGAGTGAAAAGGAAGGATGATCACATGCTTCAAGGTGAAGGAAAAGATCAAGAAAGGACTGATATGCTGAGAGTGCCTGGGTTTTATAACCTTTGTTGGGATTTGAATTGGAGCTTGTATTCTGATTGGCTGTCAGACTCCCATGGGGCCATGCAGGGGCAACTCTGTAGGCTGTCCTGAGTTCCAGGCTTGGTTGAGCCTTGCTGGATGATGATGTACTGAAAAGGGCTTTTGGCAATTGCTATAGCTTTACCTGGAGATCTTTGTTATGTAAAGTATTCTGGCCCAGGCCTTAATGGCCTACCCATTAAAAAAAGATGAGGGTGAGTTTCTGCTTCTGAGGTGAGTTTCTGCTCTTGAGTTTCTACTCTTTTTAGAGAAAATATTCTGCCTTTTTAATATTTCCTAGGATATTTCAATTTTCTAGGAGAGGGGTGGGTGCCAACTTCCTACACACCTGTACTCGAAGGCCATATAATAGCTACATTCAGACCTAACAATAAGCTACACAGAGAAGACGGAAGAAAGAAATGGCAAACCAACTCCCAAGCATTGCCAAGAAAACTGCATGTTGGATATACTCACCAGGAGCATGGTGATATACTCACTGAGGGAGCTTGGTGAAATTAATTCTCATATATTTGGCAATGTTTCCTTCCTCCACTAGTTTGGCCTCTAGGAGAGAAGAAGTACTTCTTTTCATGTTCAGTCAGGCACAATGTAACATCTAAAGCCCAAACTGTGGTTGTTTTTAATTAAGATATAATGGAACAATTGTTCTGCTTCAAGTTTCAATTACACACTACAACAGCTTCTTCAGAATCAGATTCAGAGTCTGAATTCTGGGCCATGACAACGATAGCATTTTGTAAATAATGGTTTTGAAATTGGCAAACTTCAGTAAACCATACGGAAGATGCCCACCATTTGTTTAAAATAGCTCTCTGCCTCAGATTTTCTTTGTGTCCCCACAACAAAGCAAATTGTTGGGGTTAGAATGGACATATCGTCTCTCTCTCTCTCCCTCCCCCATTTTTAATGTGTTTCATCATATCTCACAATATGTTTTCATACAATGTACATAACCAAACTGCAGTCTGTGAAATCTCCACGTCGCATTTGGCATGAAACCTGCCATGAAGGATTTATTTAAATCATGGTTTATGGCATAATACATAAGCAGACACAGCCAAGTCTGAGATATAGCATAGTAGCCGTTCAATAGTGCCAGAAGACTATTTGAATAAATGGACAGGAAGATTTCCTGGATTATTGTAGATATTAACTTTTAGGTAGAGGTTTGTCCTCCGAGCTTCCTGCTTGGCTTTGGACATTTCATTAGGAAGATAGGTAACATTTTCAGGGTTGTTTTTTTTTTATTATTATTATTAACTGTTAAGAAACATTTCCTCAGGTTGAAAACTCAAAATTATGCCTTATACATTACAGAAAACAGATCTCACTTACTTCCAAGGAGTAGCTTGACAGGAAGAATGTATTTTTTCTCCTTAATTAAGAACAAGACAATATATTTGTAACAGGTTTAAGCAAACAAACATGTTTTGTTTCCATAGGAAGTGGTGCAACTTAAACTTCAACTAAAACTTTTCAACAATACAGTGGTAGCATCCAGGGAAAAGATAATTGTGTTTTCGTCCCTGTTGTCCCCAGTTCACAAATGCATATAAATGCAAACTTACTCTAAATAAAACAAAGTTCATAAATGTTTGTTAAACTAGAAAGAAATGCATTAATGCAGATCCACCCTTTTTGGAGTAAGGTGTATTACACAAAGAGCAAGGAGAAGTGAGAAGTGGGCAAAAGAAATTAAAGGCTGCAAATAAGTGTAAAGAAACGGAAACTTAACTTCATGTAGTTTGATTATACATCTTCATCCCTTTCTTTTGCAAACATTTTTTGTTTTTACCACATTTAGACAGATTCATACAGCGCCTTTTGTTTTTTAAAATCCCTACCTACTTGAAATAAATGCCTTGCTTCTTGTAATCCATTGTAGCATCCTTAAGGTCTGTTTTTACTTCATTTTATTTCCATGATTAATAATAACTTGGTCCCCTGGATGCAGATAAATAAAATGGTACATGCACAGAGCCATCCCCTTGTGCTCTAGCCATCAAAGGCACACTTAGGGAGAAACTCTGGGGCCTCAACAGGCCTATGATTTGCCCCAAGACAGGAGGGAAATTGGTTCCTCCAACTCTAAAGCATTCAATGCGCTCAGAACACGTTGCTTCAGGAAATCTGGGGGAGGTGGCTATTGCTGTGTTTGCAAAGGCCTGGCTTTGTCTTGCTCCCATGGTTTCTTTTGGTTCAAGTTTAATTTGCACGCTTTGAAAAGCTCTTTTCAGGAGTCATTAATCTAGCCGCCTAGAAAGTCTTAAGCACAGTCTCCTGCATCCCTAGTTTGCCTGACTTTTAGAGCAACCACAAATCTCACGGAAAGCAACAGGAGCTGTAGACGCCTCCTGTTTTCCTTACAAAGTGGCAGCAGCCTTAAAGCTGCTTGGAGGAGCTTGCCCACCAGGGAGTGTGTCTTCTTTGATTATCTCTGTGCAGCCCTGCCCACATCTAGCACATTTATTACACTCCGGCTGCCTGTCAAGACCTCAGCTCAAAGTTTGGCATGCCAGAGCCCTCCTATGCTACTGGGTCATGAGCTGGCATAGGAAACCTACTTTCCCTCTACACTGCCTTTTTCAGATTTTATCATTTATTATTTGTTAGATTTTTTAAAATCTCACCTTTATAATAAGTAACTAAAGGTGGAGAATATGCCTAATATTTGTTCTGTCTCTCATTTTCCCCACAACAACAACCCTGTGAGGTGGGTTGGGCTGAGAGAAAGTGACTGGCCCAAAGTCACCCAGTCAACTTTCATGCCTGAGGCAAGACTAGAACTCACAATCTCCTGGTTTCTGGGCCAGCATCTTGAGCATTACACCAAACTGACTGTCATAGTTATATATTACATTTTATTATACTATATCATATTATATCACATTATTTACACATCAGCAATTCTATTTTGATTTTTGGATTTTGTTTGATAGATTTTATATCCCACTTTTTCTCCAGGACTTAAGATATTCCTTTCATTTAATCATTGTCTTCATAATAATGTTATGCGTAAGGCTAAAAGAGCCAAATTTCTTTATGAGCACCATGGCTGAAGAACCTGGATCTCATCATTCTCTGTCCAATTACTGTAGCCAGTGACTGTGTTTTGAAGGCAATTCTGTGAATATATAAAGTTGCCACTCACAAAAAGATCACTATTGAGGCACAGAATAGCAGAAATGTAAAAGTTGGGGTATGCTATGACTAAATCATAAAATAAGTGAACCCTCATGTCCCACCCTGAGTGACATGCAGGCCTGGGTAAATATTTTATATTCTATATTTGAACTCAATGTTCAAAGACATTGTATGTGCAAACAATCTGTAGTTTATTTCCGGATATCTTCAAGAGTGAGAAAGAAGACTGTTTTAAACAACCCTGTGCTAAATGGATCAATAGTCTGAGGTTTCCCGTTACTTATAATTTCACTGAAGGAATACATTTGGCTTCCAGAGAAGCTTGGGGTATTCCTGAAAGTCTGATATGTGGCCCAATTGAATCCTTGAAAAGAGGGAGTGGCTGGGTCATCAGATCGGATGAGGTCTACATGGGCCCCAGGGTTCTCTTTGGTTTACAGAGGAAGTGATGGAGATGAAGAGACTGCCTAGAGCACTGCTGGAGGACAACAAAGAATAAATGCAATCAACCAGAGCTGGTCTTATGACATACTTTATTGAGGCAAGGTTGATGAAAGGAATATTTCTGCACCTTTATTGCATCCATAAATAGCCATTAGCAGCACTTCTGGATAAGGTGCAGTTGGTGGTTACTTGTAAAGTTCCTATGAAGAATGCTAGGTAACTGCTAGGTAAAGTTGCCCAAATCCAGTCCACTTTAGGACTCAGGCCTTGAGGCAGGTCCCATAGAAATGACTGAGGCGGAGTCTAGTTTGATTATCTTGAATGAACAAAGTTGGCAGGTTCCTGAAATTGTAATGTTGGCCATATACTTGTTAAATCCCTGTCCTTATGGTTAGCTAAGGCTTCCTAGGATGTGACTTGTGGTTGGTATCTGACAGTAGTGAATGTTTCCATGAGAGAAGGTGTGGCCCCACTGATACTTAAGAAGGTAAACAGGAAGTAGTTTGCTTTCTCCTCAAGACGCCATTGCTGGACCCAACAATATTGGATAATTTTAATTCTGTCTCCAATTATTCCTTTTAGGGAAGTTTGTTAAAAAGGTGGTTGCACTTCAATTTCAATGAACTCTGAGGGAAGCAGATTATCTGGACTCTTTCCAGTTGAATTTCAAACTCAAGTAATATTAATTGCATTTATAGATAACCTCTGACAGGAGTTTTTTCCATTAGTTTCACCTACATTTCTCCTTTTATGCTTACAATAGTTTCTCCAGTAGAGTTACAGTTCATGTGCAAAGTCATTATTATGTGTTATCACTTGTAATGTGTTTATAAGACTTAGTTTTAGTAGATAATCACCTGACTTTGCCTCAAAAACCACACATTATACAAGGTTCAAGCAATAAAGTCTTCCAAGGTTAATCATCCTATGTTTTTCTATCATCTCTCCTGTCTTTTATTTTCACTACAGAAAATACATGAAAGAGGCAATGCAACGGTAGCTATTTGGAAAGAAAACAGATGAAGATAGAATTTCATTTGCCCCCTTAGGCTGAGGTACTGTCCCTTTAAAAAGGGTTCCATGAACAATACTATTCATTTGTCAGTCAACTTTCTGCCTCAGTGGAGTCATGTTTGGAAGCTGGTAGTTGCCTTTTTCTCACCTTCCAGGATCCAGGCTCTGTCAGAGAGAGAATGGATTATATATAGGCTAGAAGGAAATACTTAACTTCTTTATTTCAATCTGATGCTTTTCTCCCTTTTTCCTCACCATTATTTTTTCTGAACCGTAAACTAGTCAACTATTTGTTGTAAACTAGCATGTTCTGCAAACCAGGGTCTGAGTTGAAAAAAACAACATGGCTCTTTTAATTATGGTTAAATATGTCATAATGTCATTTATCAATCCTACAAGTTTGAAATGCAGAACATGTGGCTATTTGTGGGGCAGCCTGAGAAATACCCACATACGTATTTGATCATCTTTTAGCAGCACGGCAATGGAGAGGAAATCTACTGATAAACTATCCACTATTGACCTCACCCCATTCCTAAGAGGTCTGTAAGGGGCGTGCATAAGTGTCCTATTGTCCCCATTTATTCATACCTATTTCCTGTATTCTTACTCATCTTTATATTTATGCCTATTACCTCGTAAGCGATTGACAAATCAATGAATGAATGGATGGATGGATGAGAGCAGTAGGGAATGCAAGGGACATGGGGTTCCTGGTAGACTTACAAAAAGGTGGTGGTGGCAACAGAAGAGAAATATAACTTAATGGCAATTTGCTTTTAGAGACCATTACAGCGGTTACAGAAATTACAGTGTGTCTCCAAAAGACACTTATGACCCAATTGTGAAGTTCCTATGGTCATACTTGCCCCTCCCCCCCCCATGGACACGTGATCACATTTTGGGCACTTGGCAAATGGCTTTTGGATTTATGACTGCTTCCCATGATGGTCACATGACCACAATTTTCAATGGTTTTTTTTTGCCAGTTTCCAGAGTTTACTTCAGGTTTCTGGCAAAAAAAACCCTCTCCCATTAGGTATAATAGGATTCTTTGAATGACTGAGGCATTTGCTTCAAAACTGACACAAACAGTTGTAAAAATCAGCACAATTAAATTGGTAGTGACCAATTTAACAATTGTCATGACTTGTAACTATAATTCGGGGCTCTATTAGGGTCGTAAGAAGAGGACTCCCTATATAGTAGTCACTGAGGCAAAAGATACTGCAAACATTACCATGAAACCAGAATGATTCCTACTGGGTTTTATGGATATGTAAATGTGGGAAATTTAATATTGCTTATAATAACTGTGGCAGGATCATTGTGTACAAAAAGATGGAAAAGCAATGAAATATCTACAGCAGAAGACTGGATTATAAAATTAACTGAATCGGTGGAATTGGTGAAGTTGATCAGGGGGGAAATAACAAAGACTTTTTTGAAAGATTGGAACCTGATACGGACTTCTTTTTTTTTTTTAAACCAAATTTTATTAATTTTTAAAGACATACAAAACATAGATACACAAAAACACAAAACATAAAAACATAAAAAATCTCTTTTCTGAAAGTTGCTTAGTCCCGGGTTATAACTCTTGGCACAGACACAAATTCAAATTCATATTCATTTTACATACCATTTCATATCTTATTAACATTTTCAATTTTCTATATAACTTCTCCTCACTTTTAAATTTTCTCAATTTTATTTTATTTATCTCCTCTCAATTCGAATCATAATATTTATTATTCTTTGTCTGTTCTATTTCCAACCATCCATTTATTTTTCTTCTTTAAAAAAGAAGAAAAACTTCTCCTGTACACTAAATGGAGTATGATGCCTTTATCTCCTTCCCCTATATTTATAATACTTAATATAAAACACATAACTTACATTGGGATTCTGTCTGGTACATTCTAAAATTATACTATATTATCAAAAATAATACAAATCTATTCATTAATATTGATATTCATTTATATCTTAAACATCTAACACATTACTTTTCAGTTAAATCACATACTTTTATGGGAGCACCTATTTTCCATAATTATTCCCCCCCCACCTCACATATTATAGCTCATTATTTCATTACGATGTTCCTCCTTCTTCTACTTCAAATCTCTCATTTCACAAAAAGTTTCGCTAATATACCATAATCTAATCATTAATATTAACAATCATTTATATCTTAAACATTTTATCAATTTCAATTAAATATCATGCCTTTGTGGGAACACTTATGCTTTCCAAAAATTATTACACCCCCCACATCACATGTCTTCAATCATATTTCATTACAGTTCTCCCTTTTTCTTAACAAAAATTTCACTAGTTTATATTAAATATTTTATCACATTTTAAATTACATATTATTTCCAATTTTCTATGGTTATTTCTAAATACAAATATAAAAATGCAATCTTATGTACCTTTCTAGAATACCAATTTCAATAAGATTTATCCATTATCTCAAAAAAACTTTTGCTTCTTCACATCTTGCTCCCCACCATTAAGGCTTCTCATCCCTTCCTTTCTCCCTTGCTTCTTCTTCTCTTTGTCCTCTTTAACCCCTTGTCTCTCCACCTCCCTTTTCTTCTGTTTTCCCTCTTTCTGTTGTCTCCTAACATAATGTCCCTTTTTCACCTTATTCTTCTCTTTTTGGGTTGTTTTTCCAGATCTTAAAGTCTTCTTTTCCTTTTTCTCTTTCTTTTTCCCTTCTCCAACCAAGGTTATTTGTTCATCAAAGATGGCTTCTTCTTTATCCGCATCATCCTGTTGCTCATTCTGCTTCACAAAAGTATAAACCGCCATTTCTAAAAATTGAAAAAGAGTGCCAAAAACATCTTCCCCTTCTTGCTTTTCTCTTTCATATTTTTGATATACAAGTTTCAGTCCATCCACAAATGATGCCATTGTGTAGAGAAAAAGTTTTTCCAAACAACCACCCAGATGTTTTTAATCAAAAATAATTCTCAAAAGTTCCAAAATCACCAAACAATCCAAACAGGCTGTTTCTTTTAAATACCTTCTTCTTCTTCACTTTCTCTTTCTGGAGTTAAAGTTTAATCACAAAGTTCTCTTTCAAATATATTTTTTAGAAGTCTTATTGATGTTTAGTAACTCTTTAAAGTTCCAGGCAATCTTCTCCTTATTTTCAAATTTTGCTCCAATTTTTTTTCCCCTCTCCCTTCCCACTCACAGCCAGAAGAGTTTTTCCATCCGCTATCACGTTAGGAAGGAGAGTGGAACAAAAAAACAAACTTTCCTTTTTAGAATATTCGCAGCTTGTTACTCTCACTGGAAACAATATATACTTAGCAGCCTTCAAGGTTCCAGGTCCCTTTCTTTTGTCTTGTCCCGGTTGAAAGCAACTTTCACAATTCTTCAAACTTTCTCCCTCCTGCACCTGCTTGTCCGGCTGCAGATTTCTTCATGGCGGCCATTGCTGACCGCCGTTCCTCCACCTCGGGAAAAGGGTTTTTTTGCTGGCTGGGGAGGGGGTCTGCGATGCCCCCAAACCCCTTTCCGGCTCCCCCCTGTCTTCAGCTGCCTCTACGGGGCAGCTATATCCCCCAGATCCAAACGGATCGGGGGAACCTTGGCAGTGAACGCAGCAGGGATCGCGCGGTGTCGCGAATCCCAGCCGCCGCCGAAACCTTGCAAACCGGAAGTCGGAACCTGATACGGACTTTTTGTTGAAAGAACAAAACAGTGAGTTGATTTCTGGACTGAGGGATTAAGAAGATGGGGAAAAGAATAAGATAGAAAGAGGAGTGGAAGGCATAACTATAAATTTTCTTATTTCATTTCATCTTTCCTTTTTGTATCTCTGTGTTTTGTTTTGTATATTTTTACTATATTGAAAACTCTCTCTCTCTCCCTCTCTCCCTCCATATATGGGGGGGGGGGGCAGATAAAGCTATGGAATGTACCTAACCAACTGCAGTGAAGAAATGGATTTTTTTGTCTGAAAGGATCTTGAACTGTTGCATGCATGAGGAAGACAGGAACAGCAACTTTATCAGATAAACAGGAGACTGACGCAGCCCTTCAGTTTCAAGTATGTTTGACTGGCTCCTTTAGAAAAAAAAGGTGTCCCATCAAAGTTCTTTAGCTTAGCAGATAGCAATGTTGAGACACTTATTGCTATTTTGCACATGGCTCCATTCTTGCTTACCAAATCTCCACCCTGGCATTCTTGCCATTTTTCAGAAGCATCTTGTTAAACTCTTGGAAGAAATTAAACAAATTACTGGATTAATGTCAGTAGAGCACCAGCTCTTACATTCTAATCAGGAGCAAGAAGGAATATCCTGTAAATACATTGTCCTGCCTCGTTTTTTGTTTTTTGTTTAAATTGCAGAAGAAGTTATGTATGGCAGACTCTTCAGTGCAATTAGTCTGAAGTGCATATTTTAGCAGATCTAAAGAGAACTCTTTTTTTAAAAAAAAAAAAGGGTGTGGGGGGGAAATTGAAGTCTGCTGTTAATTTTTAAGAATGTGGGCAGCATAGACTTACAATTTGGGGTAGTATTAAAATGCAAAAAATAAAATAGGAAAGTCATAGTCGGCTCCATTTTTAAATGTGGAATAAACTCATTGGGATGCAATCCAGATTAACAAATTTCCTAAAGTTTACTGAGATGAATGATGTGGCAGAAGTTATTCTGTTTCCCAGAATTTTATGGAGGGTATCCATGGGCATGATGTAACATCTGCAGAACATGTCTCTAATAATAAGACTTAGAAAGACCCATTCCAGAAGTGCACTGTATCAAGAGTCATCAAATCTAATTTATATGGATGAAACCCTTAAAAGTTGTCACAAGCTGGACCTGGTGAAGTTACAATTCTCTCACTGGGATGAGTAGAAAGAAAAACAGAAAAAAAAAAATGTGAAAAGGAAGCTCTGAGTCCCCAATTTCAGTTGTATGAAAAAATGGTAGGAATTGGACTTCATCATCAAATTTCTCATCAAACCTCCTGTTAAGGATTGGAATGAAACTTTGGCAACCTTTTGTCACATTGAAATACATTGAATTTCAATGTTTAATAGCCAACTGCTGTTGATTTCAACAGCACTTAAGCAGGCCTAGTATTTTGGATTCAAAATACAAAAATGAGCGCCCTTTGTGGAAATCCTTGCTCCCACTTTCACAAAAAGATAAAAGACTTATTTCAGCCAATAACAGTTCTAACCTTGGACTCTAATAATGCAAATGAAAGAAATGCCGAAGCTTTGCCCAGCAACCTTTTTTCAACGAGGATAAATGTGGTTTTAAAATAAAATCAGCAGTCTCGCTACAGCAGCAAAAGGAAGCCAGTTCAGAGTTTTGCCAATGAATTCCAGGATTTTAACATTTAGAACAAGGACTTTGATCTGGTTTTTTTTTTTTAAAAAAAAACACCACCTTCTGCTTTTTTAATATACTCCTTGGCAACATGAAAGAGAATTGGCTGCAAAAAAGAAAAAGTCTGAGCAGTGTTTGCATTCTAAAATGCTCCAGGCCAGCATCCAAACAGAAGACTGCTGGACGCATAGGGACCTCTGCTGATATTTCTCAGCACTATCCACATACAGTAGATGTGTCATTATTTAAAATTAATTAGCCCCAGAGGCTACGGTAGTATATTGTAGCCATTTTAACAACTGTAGCTAGCAATGAAAGCTTTTTCATTTATTCTGTTGTGACAGCGTAGCTTATTGTGTTTAGTTTTAATATGTTAAAACATTTTACTTGCTGAAAAGCATGTTCTGCAAAACTCAAGACTGGATCTCTTAAGAAATATTTGATCTGGACAATAAAAATACTGCTGCAGTACAGACTTGGGAGGTCAGAGTCATCGTTAGGAAGAGATATTTAGGAATTGGGTGTTTTAACTTTGGGAAGTCAGGGAGGATATGAATCCATTCTTTAAACATCTAAGGATTATCCGACATAGGAGGGCCGTGACATGAAATAATGTTCAAGAATGAAATTCCATAGCAGCTTTTTTCCTAGTGATGAAATCAATTGCCTGTGGAAACAGTAGCAGGCACTCTGTTGTGGTTACCCGGCAGCAGGTGCAGATGGCTGAGATGACTCTGATGAGGGGCCAGGACCACCAGGGGGTGGACTGCTGTCTTGAGGGATTGTGGGGGCTGGCAGCAGTGGCGAGGAGGTTCCTGAGGAGCCTGTGCCAAGTGCGCGTGAGCGCAGGATGATTCGTAGAAGAGAGCAGCTGGAGCAGCACAGACGACTCGAGAGTAAGGATGCAATGTAATGGCCCCTCCCTCCAGGGAATATAAGCCTGGTTTCAAAAGGTTTTTGCTTTTGCAGAAAACAAAAACATTCGAAGAACACAGCATTGTGTGCAGAGACTCCGGCTTATCTGAAGAATTCTGTCAAGGCTTTTCTAGTTGGACTAATTGGCTGCAAGGCATCTTTTATCTACAAAGTTTATTTATAGATTAAAGCTGTGAAGGTTTGAGTTACTGAGTTTGAGATTTTCTTGCTGGTATCAGGGTCGGGTCAGAACACACTGTGACAGAACCTGGTCAGCCATGTATCATCACGAAGTTAGACTCAAAGGGTGACTCCATAATACTAAGCATTTTACCGGCTAGCCCCAACTATTACAGTAAAAAGGCATTTCAGGGGGGGTTTTTTGGAAGGAGTTATAGGTTTCTGGTGGGATAAATGTATACTCAAGAAGATGGATATACCAATTGCCTTTTCTTATTGTTTCTTAGTTTGTTTTAATGCCAATTTCTTTTGTGATATGGAATATTAAAGGAGACACATGCTGAAGAATAATCTGTGGTTGCAAATAGCTTGGATAGAGAAGGCATTTGCAGGCAGTAGATCTGAATGCACAAATGCACTGAAATTTTAATTATGGTAGCATTTTCAAGCTGAGGGGTAAAATGTCCAATTAAGTTACTTTTAAAGAAATATTGTTATATTAAAAGGTCAATGATTAGTGCTATCACATTTATAAATGTTCAACTAGTTTGTATCACTGTATTTTTGCAAGTTTGTATAGTACCTCAGTGGATCACGAATTAGGTCTAAATCAAATTATAGAGCCTGTCTTCACATTGTAAACCTAGTAATGTATGCATGCAATTAATCTTCCAGATAAATAGCAGAGTTGGAAGGGACCTTGGAGGTCTTCTAGTCCAACCTCCTGCTTAGGCAGGAAACCCTATACCATTTCAGACAAATGTTTATCCAATCTCTTGATTCCGTCTTCATGGCAGCCCTTGAGCTATCGGAACACTGCTAGCCCTTCTTTTCATTGTACCCAATTCCAGCAACCATTCTTTATGTTTTAGCTTCCAGTCCCCTTATCATCTTTGTTGCACTTCTCTGCACTCTAAGAGTCTCAACATCTAGAAGTGCAAATAGCATTTTATTAAAACTTTCTCAAGATTACTGGGTTTTTTCCACATCTAAAAATAATATTTAAATTATTTCCTGCTACTTGTCTAATATATAAATTAAGGCTGCAATACTACAACTATTCTAGAATAGCTATTCCAGCTCTTGTGAAGTTAATAATCTCAATTTTACAATAATTTGTATACAAATTAGGATAATTTACATCAGGAGTGTCAAACTCACATAATCACAGTGGCGTCACGTGACTTGCTCCCCCTCGCTAACCTGGGCAGGGGCAAGGGCAGCAGTGACGCATCCGGCCCACAGGTCATGTGTTTGACACCCCTGATTTACATATAATTTTCAATGGTCTTTGAATGTATTTTTTTGAATGGTTCTGATTTTAAGCAGAAGATGGTAGAATTTTTACATACTAATTGGGACAGTTTTCTCCTATTTTGATTTGGAATAAAACAAAAACGTTTATTAAATGCCATTTTATTCATATACTTCACATTAAAATGTAGAAGTGATTAGTTAAGATGCAATCTCTAAAGGATTAAATTAGTGAGTTAAATCTTTTTACATCCCATGACTGAGAAAAGGAAGTAGAGTCACAGGCTTTCAGACATGAAGTATTATACTGAATAGTTGTGGTGCTGATTGGAAAGTACAGATTCTAGATCAATCAGCACTTAAGTTTTATTCCAAATTGTATTGTTCCTGGGAATCCTTAAGGTAGAGAAAATACATTCAAAGATGTTACCTAAACATCTGCAAGCGATCAACCAAGTTCAGAGAGCACCAAGAACTCTACAGCCAAATGAACTATATGAAATCCCCTACAGTGCAAATCTCATTCTGTGGTGATGCTGAGACAATCAAATGATCCATGCGGACACTGCTTAATTAAGATGATGTGCCAAACAATTATGTGCCATCCAGTCGATGTCTACTCTTAGTGACGATATAGATTTCCTCCATGTATATCTGTCCTTAACTTGGTCTTTCAAGTTAACTTTGCCAATTAAAATTCTTCTATTCTGCTGTCTACTGGGCTTTTTTCTTAATCCATGTCTAATTCAGCTAAGCTTACTGTAAACGATTTAACAGTATGGCAAACCATAACTGATTCTAAAAACAGTTGTTATTTTCCTTAACTGTGCAGTTTACTATAATATATACTCAGTAGTATTTTTAACTGGACAGAATTTAATATGGTAAAAAGAGGCTTGAGGCATTAAATGCCATGCAACCAAGACTGTTTAATAAATGTGCTTGTTGTTTTCCCAGAAATTACAAACTTTGCATATTGAAGTTCAGGTATTTAATGATGATGAGATATATGAAAGCTTTCAATGATAACCTCTGAATTACTAAACTTAATGATATTAGGAAAAATCACAATATGACCTTATTTGGCTTCAGGACAAGTTTAGATACAATGACTACCTTCATAATAAAGTAATTTATAAAATTTCTTTTGAACATTCTAAGCAACATGTTTTATTAAGTTAAGCACATGCTAAAAGATTTATTGATAGTTAATTGTGCTCGAGAAACAAGTTAGCCCGATCTCTGAGAAAAAAATGAAAAACACCTTAGTTTTCTCCCATCTACACTTTGCAAACAAGAGCTGAAGCTCTATTCAAAATTGTTTATTTTCCAGGTCTGCATCAATTTTATAGTTGGAGGAAAAACGTTCAGATGGTAATACTATGCAATTTTATAAAAGGACATTATAGTTATCGCCCATTGTTATCTTCTGTAATAGACAAGACCCTAGCAGTCTTACACACGCACATAAGGAAAAAAATCTTACTGTTGTTCCTCAAAATTGAGTTGATACCTTATTGGATATTCACTATCTAATAAAACAGCTACCAGTGATGTTTTAAGCAGGGGCAGAGACCTGTGGAATGTTGTTTAAGGGCTCAAAAACAGAAAAAGCTGCATTGACAAAAGATCTGAAAGATCTCACGTAAAGCATTTCTACCCTGTCTCTATATAATTCAATAGCTATCTCTGCCTTGCTAACTAATCTGTAGTTCATAACGTTAAAAATCTATTCATATAATTCTTGTTTCTAAGAATTAACTTTCAGCCTAAAAGCCAATTTTTTCCAACTCCAAATATGGCCAAAGAAGCATTTTGAAAGATTGGTCCTTCTTTATGGATATTCCTTCATCAAACACCGTTTGCTCTAATTGAAAACAAATAACTGAGAAATATAAGCGTTTCTGATTTTAGCCTCAAGCAGCTTCAAGTCATCCATTTTCATTAATGCTGTCTCCCAAAAGACTGCACAGTATGTGATAGGAAAAGTTTCAATATAACACCCAATGTGTACATAGTTAACAAGAACCTTTAGTAAATTTATAGGAAACAAAAAATATTTGCAGGACAACAGCAGCTTTAAAGAACTCAAATTATATTATCAACTGGAAAAAATATCCAGAAACTTTTATTGATGTAATAAATGTGTTAACTCATCCTTCCAAATTTTCAATAAGAAAGCAATGACATCACTCTGAAGTAAGCATAACACGATTACAAGATGGTTTAGATTTCCTTGGTCATAAGAATTTTTATGCAACCAGAGCAGAAGCCGTAGACGATTCGCTGCAGAAGAAGACAAGAACAATTTAGTAACTTCATCAAAACGAGGTTGTATGGCATCGACAAGATTACATGTAAACTTATCAGCCACAGCAGCTCACTCAGACATCCAAGGAAGGACTAGCCAACACAAAGGAAAAACCTTTCTGGTGGAAACTGCAAATGGTTGGACAACTGTCATCATAGTGAGCAACCTGAAACTGGACTTGAGTGTAAAACGACTGAAGCAAAGCTCAGTAGCCATACTAACAGGGTTAATACTTATATCATTTAGAGAGCACTGTAAAGCACAATGAAGCGGTATAAAAGTCTAAGTGCTATTGCTTAATTTCCTCCCAATATTTATCTGCTATACTGCTTTCCAAAACTCAGATAAGCAGCAACTTTTGAACAGGTATAATCTGAATGTACCTTAATACACCACAAAAGTATTCATTATAATCAATAAACTTACATACCAAATAGTTTGGAACTATTTCAGAAAAGCTGCTGCTGCTGCTGCACCTACGTTCCAAAAATTGCCCAAAATAGTACTATTCCTTACATGAATGCTATTTCTTTCTATAACATTAAGTGGAAGAACAGAAAATTGCTGCCAAACATTAAACAACATGGCAATATTGTGACTGGGAGCAAAATATACTTACTACTTCCAATTAGGTGGGAGTACTCTCTTGGTCTTGTAGTAACGAGCCAACCTGTGAATTCTGCTCTCAATCAAAATAAGTCGGAATTTGGCATCTTTATCCTTCCAACAAAAGCAAATAATTTTCAAATACTGTTTTGGGAGACAGCCTAGGAAAAATCTGTTTGTATTTTCTTTGAATAACAATGTAGTTCTCGTAAGATCTAGTGAAAATATAGTTTCAATGGTGCCTATTCCACTAGCACCAGGATCTTAGATATAAACCAGTATTTAATTTAATGTAAAGGCACTACCTCTTCAAAAGCAAATACTCGTTCTAGAATAACTGTAGGTGCCATTTTAAAATCTTGAGGATGGAATATATTCTGCTACTTTACCTTGCGGTTCCTCTCAAGATGCTTGCGGACAGCAACTGCTTTCTTGATTAAGTGGTAAAGATCTTCTGGGAGATCAGGGGCAAGTCCCTTGGATTTAAGAATCCTCAGAATTTTGTTACCAGTCACAAAACGAACTTGGGCAACCCCATGCGAGTCCCTTAATATTACACCTGAAATCGAATGAAGCATTTTTGGAAGTATTGTCATTTTAAAGTACCACAAGTCTAAAGTACCACAAGTTTAAACATATTAATTCATTTGGACATTCAAGAAACATTAACTATCACAAAGGAAAGACTTCTATAGGTCTTGAAAAAGACAATTTACAGCTTGAATAATGTCAAGTAAAAGCTACAATTTTAGCTATAGCAATGATATTTGAGGCATTAAATAAACTATCAATTCAGTAATACCTTAAATAAAAGCTAGGTTCTAAGATTTCAATTATATTAATCATCAGAACTTGACTGAAGAAAAATATCTTAACTGGATGGAGTACCATTTGGTAAATTTTCAAATACTTCAAATTAGCAATAACCAAGGTAAGTTACTCAAGATGAAAACCAAATCAATAACATGGATTATTTGGCTGGCTGGCTGCCTGACTCCCAAATTACTCTAAGTCAGAGGTCCGCGGGCTGTGGCCTATTTGGAATTGGGGTGCACGAGTGGCTCGCCGAAGCACATGTGTGAAGCTCAACTGGCACGAGTGGTGGGTACTCGCGGGTACTGTCCTACTGCTTACACAGCCCAGTTTCTTCCTCTCCCCCCAGCCAAGCCGCCAAGCTTCAAAGGTGAGACCGCAGCTCTAAGTGGCTCATAACTAAGAACCAATGTACATTTTATTTCAACATACCAATTTGGGAAGGTGTCAAGCCTTTCTTTGCCAACTTGTAAATCTGCTCTTTGACATCATCGGAAGTAAGTTTCAGCCACTAAAAAAAGTTTAATTGTTAGCCATTCTAGTTCAGATACATTGGATAGCAAATTGACCCAATCATCCCAACACAAAACATAATAATTCTGCAATTTCAAATTGCAAAAATAACAAAGGTAAAACTTAAAAGCTCTCAGTAAAGAGAAAAGTACTAAAGTACCCCTTGCTACATCCTCACATAGAATTGTAGTTGCTGAAAGAAAAATAAAAGCAGGATGCTTTCAAATTACATAGCTTTTTATTTCATTCAATTTCTTGATACTATGGTTTTTAGAAGTAGTAGACTTAACTCTGAAAATATACAGAAGAGTAGAATTTTCACAGCACTTTAATGAAACTGCAACGCTATTTAGTAATCTGGTCAGCTAAATATTTTCCCCCAATTAATGCTTCTGATTGTAACTAAGCTAAACTGCATGTTTGACACATGTAAATATATCATGAGTTAAAACTACAAAAAGAAAGTTGTAGCTCAATTATTTCCATACACTAGCAAAACTACTTAGAGTAACTAGTTTTTTTATTTTTTATTTTCTCATGAATATAATTGTCTTGGAGCTTGGAACTGCCTGAGCGGTTTTTATGTTAACTATTATCCCAAATGTTGAAGTATTAAGATTGTCAGCAATCCTTCAAAATGTAGCACGCAAACAAATCACTTTGAGATGGTCAATATTTATTTTCTCATTTTCAATGCTAAAGTCTTTAACACTTGAAAGCTTTTTTTTTTACTCAAGACGTAAGTTTTAAGAAATAGGTAAGATCTATATCAAGATGCTTTCCAAATTAACTGATCGAGATTGGTATTTTATTTCTTAACTGTTAAATCAAAACAGCACTGTAGGAAAGAAATTTAAAATAACAATGTGGGATATTTACAAATAAGTTGCATCCTTCACTTTGCAAAGTCCCCAAGCAGGATGAATAACTGAGGCCAGTACTTACCGTAGGTACGCTTCTCCTGTAAGGCAAGGCGGACTGGGACAAGCCCTTTCTATTGAAAGAGAAGTCAAAGAGAGCATATTTTAGAAAAATGTGACAAACTTTAACAGTTTGCTACAGGATACTAACCAGCTTGATACTAACCAGGATACTAACCAGCTTGATACGGTAATAATCTAGGGTTGCCGGCACGTAAGTCATTACCAGCCCTGTCGGTGAATCTAAGAAGCCAAACTTTCAGCACTGCAACAGCTGCATAGCTTCTGATTTTGCCCGACCGAGAAAATAAAATAAAATATTGCACGAGTATAGGGAATCCACGAGGCGCTGCCGCCTCAAGGTTCACACTTATTTCTCCATCTCCTACCAGCAGCGCCTCCCGCCTTTTGTTCCTCAAGAGATGTCCCGGGTGTTTCATTGAAAGCAAGGCACGAGAGAGAGAGAGAGCGAGAGTGCGCTAAACTGCGGCCCGACAACCCGCCTCCCGTCTGCGACTCCACTGGGTGACCACTGAGGAAAGCGCCGGTCCCCGCGGTTGTCAACCGAAGTCGGCCTCTAAGCAAAGGCCGCTTCCCTCCCCCCCCCCTCACGCCCACCCCGCAACAATAGAAGCGAAGCTCCTGAAATAGGTCGCAAAACTACGAGCGGAGGAAATGACGGCCGTTCCCGCAAGCCCTCCTCGGATCCTCCCGCCAAGGCCTTTGGTCTCGGCCAACTCACCCGGGTGCGTGCATGCGACCCATGATGGCGCCGAAAAGAAAGAAGCGAGGAAAGCAGCCTTCGCCGTCTTTCTTTCCGCCGGAAGTGACATCGCAGGCAGAAAGGAAAAAGGCTTCCGGTCTCGCGTGCGGCTATATTCAGAGCGGATCTTCCGCCGGTTGATGAACTACATCTCCCAGCATTCCTTTCTTTCGTCTTCGTTGAGGGAGCTAGGTGGGACGCGGTTCCAACTCGGATTCATTTGTAGGAATGGACCGACGTGGAGAGGTGTAATGTGTGTGTGTGTCTGAGCGGCAAATTACACCAAATAAGTCTGATTAAATAAATAAAATCCCACTTGTGCTGCTATCCAAAATGCGCTTGGACAGTTTCAGTCAGTGCACTTAAGAAAAAGCTCATCAGGCGCCACCTACCATCCAGGCTAATTGTCACATATTAACCATACAGGTAGTCCTCGACTTACGACTGTCCATTTAGTGACTGTTCAAAGTTAAAACAGCACTGAAAAAAGTGACTTATGACCATTTTTCACATGCCCATTGCAGCATCCCCATGGTCATCAAAATTCAGATGCTTGGCAACTGACTCCTTATTTATGAAGGTTGCAGTGTCCTGAGATTCTGTGATCATCTTGCGACCATCTGACCAGCAAAGTCGATGGGGAATAGAAATTCACTTAACCACTGTTACTAACTTAACAAATGCAATGATTCACTTAACGGTGGCAAGAAAACATAAAATGGAGCAAACTCACTTAACAAATGTTTCATTTAGCAACATATTGGGCTCAATTATGGTCGTAACTCAAGGACTACCTATATCCTAAGATTGGATCTTCAGAAATCTATAATCTTGAAAAGATTCTCAATTTTACTATTTTCCATGGCACAGTTGGCCATTCCCACCCTAAAATACTGTATATCATAACTGATATCATTTTAAAGGATGTGATGTAAGCTAGGATCAAATATTCCAACAAGTCCTTTAGGTGTACTGTAAGGTGTACTTTCCACCAGGAGTGGAAAGAAGTGTGAGAAACTTTTTAATTGTTCATTACTACAGTAAATACATTGTTCCCAAAGTTTACGTTGTATTTTTTTCATTGTACATTTGTATTCATTTTGGTGTTTGGAGATTCTGTACATGAAGATTATACTATAGGGAGGTGTAATGGCAAAAAGATTAGGAACCTGTGGTCTGTGGGGGGGATGTATGATGGGTGCTCCCCCAAATGGCTGTAATGAAGGAACAGCAGTCATGGCATTTCAACCCAATGGCACACCAGTTAGGCTACTGTGTCATCTTCTCTAGCATTGAAGAATGCTGCCCAGCCTTCTTGTAATTTACCTTTCTCTACATAGACAGAAAAAAACTCAAACAAATAATGCACTGGAGCAACTCTATTTTTATTTTTAAAGGAAATTTAAAAGGGCTGCAAGAGTTATTGGAAATAAAGATAGTATAGTAGGGTGGCTTATTTTCCTTTATCTTTCCTTTTAGTGTTTCTTACGTGAAAATATTAAAGGTAGAAAACCACATTGGACAGTCAGCTATTGGCAGTATTTCTTGAAATGATTTTTTCTTATCCAAGTACATGAGATTTCAACTTAGAATATATGCTGTATTCTGGAATAGTGCTAGGATTAACAGGCCTACAGATCAGAGATTTAGGTGTAAGTAAAAAAGGCAATTAAAGATATAGTTAATATTTGAAGCAACTTTTTTTAAAATGCTCAGTGGAATAGATTTGACTGAAACTTTTGCACTTTAGTTTCTTGATTCACAGTGAATTTGGAAAAAAAGAGGCACAATGTTTTTTTTAATTAAATAGTATTTAATGTAATTTAGCCCAAATATTTTGGGTTTAGACTTAGATAGAAATAATGTACATCTTTATTAGCTCTCACTGTAATATAGCTGAAGTATTTGGTTCTTATAAGAGAAAGAGACAATTGAAGGCAAACATCCATATTTACTTCTAATGCATTTTATTATTTATAAACCTTTGCCAAATTGTTAATCACAGTACTAAGAATACCACACAGGGAATATTAAATTCCTATAGATTGTGAGAATGGTGTAATTTTTTTCCACATGTGGAAGCTTTAAACTTTAGCCCACTGATAAAGGATACCTATTAAATCCATATTACACAGTGAACAATATTTTGCAGATTTTAGAAATATTTCTTCAGTTTAAAAGCTAATTGTATCCTGGAAAAAGCAATCAAATTTAAGGCAAGATAGTAACATTTCTGGATCATTTTAAAAATAGAGAAATACCAGAGATCTCCCATGCTTTTTATATATATGTATAGGTCATAAAAAGGCAGTATAAAAATTTTCAGTGCAAAGTCATGACTAATTTAGTACAGAAAATACGGGGGTTACTTTTCTTATAGCAAGATGTTTTCCTCAAAATGTTGAAGTAAATGTACAAACACAAATTGACTTCTAGCTGTAGTCCACATTTGGTGCATAGAATTTAATTTCATTCACAAAGTATAAAAATGCCATGAGACCACACTTTAAAAACATTGATTAGTAAAGTGTTACATCTGGTTATGATTATTCCCTCTTACCCTTTCCGTATGTCAGTTTAAATATCTGAATTATTTTTTAAAAAATGGAAGAGTGTCGTGTATCACGCAAATATAAATAATTTGAAAGAGATGCAAAATTAATGCTGCTCCTTTACATGTTTAATGATAACTGAAAAACACTTTCATAAGAATGTACCTGAAGAACTTTATCTATTGTGGAGTTATTTTGAGAAATAGTGATGGTGGGCAAAGGCACAGGATGCACTAGTGGCAAATATTACCATAAGGTGCAGCATATATTCTAACCAACATCCAGACAAGAACTGCAGCTGCAAACCACCGTCATTAAAGGTTTTCCTTTAAATCTCTAGATTTGTGCTGTGATACACTGTGCTATAGTTAGACTGCAAAAAAGCAGTATATATTGCTTTACAGTTAATCTAATGCAACGTTTCACAAAAACAGTAGCCTACTTCCCTGTGTTTATATGACTTGTGGTTTTGTTGATGGAATGGAATACATCTCAAAAAGCATCAAGTGAGCAGGAAATACAATCTAATTAGTTTATAGCTTACAACTTACATATTTAACATATTATAACTAATAAACTCTTCTAAAAATGTTAAGCATCTTCTATTAATCACAATGCAGTTTTAACACCGAAGAATCCCAAATTTTATTTTAGTCAATTATGCACATTTCAGCACCTTAGGTTAATGACTATTTAATATCATACTTTTGTTTAATTGCCTCCAATAGATTGTCACACAGTCTATCGTATAATTCATCGTGCTATTTTTTTTAAATTTAGCAGTCTGTATCTTTATTCTAAACTATTTGGGTTTCAACATTAACCATTTTGTGGAATGTTAATAAAATTCCTACAACAGCTTTTAAAAAAAATATTGGGATTAGTAAATTACAATTATACCCAGCCTTTTCCAATCGTTACAAATTAGGGGGATACAAATTAAAGAAATGAATTTAAAACACAATCAACCATACTTCATACACAGCATCTTTTATTAACTTTACTAATGGCAAATCAATTTTCATTGAAATAAAATGCTTTGTGGATTACTACTCCCTTACTACTCATGAAAAAAAAATCTAAATGTTATCTTTAATGGTCACTGTGTCAACTTCAGTCTCCCATAGCTAGTGCATAAAATACTTGGCCTTTTGCTATAGTATGCATATTTTTAATTCAGATGATATTAATAGAAATTGTACTTTGTGGGACTCCTACTTTGTAATCTGAAATCACCGCTGTATAGCCCATATATCTACCTAAAAGAAATGCAGTGCTTTATAGAAAACTATGGTGTAAAATCAATTGCATCTGTATTCATACAGTACTTGTAGTTCATAAACCTGGTAAGATTTTTTTTAATGAATCTGATCTAATCTGGTCCTAAATTGAAAGGGAAACTGTTAAAGAATTTATATAGTGAACTACATAAGCATTTTTTTAGCAAGTTTAACTTTTAGCACTGAAAAATGTTTTGAATATTAGAAATAAGGTATAAGTAACAAAATAAGGCACCATTATTTATAATTTAATTTCAATTATTGGCACTATTCTAATAATGGCCTCTAAGAAGCTTTATGAGTCATAAGGCTAAATGCTACACTGAATTTCTATCCTTCTATTTACGTCTCCCTTTTAATTACCTGAAAAATAATTTTGTCATGATCATATTTTCAAACTGTGCTGCTCTATGTGCTGAGAGCAGAATTATAAAACTTTATAATTACAAAGAGCAGAATTATAAAGTTTGCAGTATATCAAAAGGCAAACAATTTAAATGGGATTGAAATGAATTCAGGATAACCCCCTCATATTGAATTTGAAACATTTCTTCATATTCAAAACTGCTTTTATAACAAGTATTACATTTATACAATTCATATACATCAATGCTTAGATATTATTGCAGTTAAAGCATAAAGCAGATGACTTGCCAGAAGTCTTGTATAAAGTTTTGCTAAGGCTGGTCCAACTATAATCCACCAAATCGCAGTGTTTCAAGCTAAAGTGTATGGATTATCTTCAAGTAGAGAAAAGTGATCATATACAAATGGAGTTAAGATTACTTAGTTCGTATCTTCAGCTCTGCAAGTTGTCAGGTTCATAAGTATGGTGCAGCAGCAAGCCTGTACCAGTTCACAGTCTCCTTGCTTAAGTTAAAATCCTTTAAAGAAAGAGTGATACCACCCAGGAAAAAGTTTTCACGCAGAGATTCAGCACTGAGTACACTTAGCTGAAGTTCCCTTTGCTTGAGTGTGTCTTTGCTATATCCACTGTACACAAGCTATTTAAAAAAAAACAAACACTAATTCAGAAGCAGTACAAGGCAAGGCAAGATATCAGTGAAGTTTAGAAAAAGGATAGGGTTTAGCGATAGCAATCCCAACAATCCCCATTGCCAGCATTAACCAAATCCACTCCAATTCAAGCTATTCCGGCTTGGTCCCTCCCAACCCAGAGCCCTTGGTAAAGTGAGGGGATGCCTCTTCTTGAACTGCCCAACCCACCTATTTTATTCCCACATGCCACTACTGTACTGGCCTACTTGTGCTACCTTGTTTAAAAAATGGAAACCATGTCAAAGAAGACACTAGCTGCCCTGGCATGAAAGAAGGATCCTTCCAGCCAGAGCCTTTTTTCACGAAAGAAGGCCCTGGATGGTGCACCAACAGAAACCTTAGCAAGCACTAGCACAAAAGAAGGCACACAAAGAAGCCCCTGACTGGTACTGTAGTGGCACGTGGTGTGGAGGACATGGTGGGCAGCAGGGGTAGATGATAGGAGTTGGGTAGGCAGTCAGCCAAAAGGTGGTCATAAACATGGATGAGCCCTAGTGTGCCCAAATTTTGTTCACCTGGTTGTGGGGGCACTGCAATGGCCAGAACTTCAAGGATCAGTCATAAGTCCCTTCGTTTAGCACCACTGTAATTTCAGTCGCTGAATGGCTGGGTATTAAATGAAGACTACCTGTATTCCTATTATTTATTTATCCCTCAATGGATGGTTTCTACATTATGTTTTGCTTTGAAAAACTACCCAACTATTTCAACTTACCATTTCATTGAATGTTGGATTTCTAGTTTTCCGTGATATTTTGGTTTTCCGTTTAGAGGTTTTATGCATGTCTGGAAGCAAATACGTCTTTACATAAGGGTTAGGATCTGCACCATCATCAGTAACCTAACAAAAAGAGCACCCATTAAAAAAAACTAAAAACAAGGACAATCATATTTAAAGAGAGCAAGGGGAGTGCTTAATGTCTACATTTAATTACATGTCATCAGGTCTTAACAATCACATAGAAAAGATTTCTTCAAGATGACTGCAAGAATTTATAATTCCTTTTTTAAAAAAGGATAAAAGTTCCAAATCACTTAGGTCCCAACTTTTTACCAGATGTTTTAAATATGGTAATAATGCTTATGGGACAATTATATCTTAATTTTATAATGGCACGGGATTAGGTTACTTGGGGGACTGCCTCTCCCTGAGAGTACTGCTTATCTAGATCAAATTCGGGGTCTCTGAAATAATGCTATCTAGTAGGACTTAGGAAGTATGTCTCTTCTGTGGCTGCTGATACCTTATGGAACACCTTGCCCATGGCAATTTGGTAGGTCCTCACCTTCTTAGCCATCTGGAAGGCCATGACAACCTGACTTTTTTTTTTTTAACAAATTTTATTCAGTTTTTCACATTAAAAACAAAAATCTCTTTTTAGTGGACAACATATTTCCGGGTCATCACCTTTACATACGAATATGACAGCAATTATACATTCATATATGCATACTTAATTCTATTATTACCTTTTCCATTTGACAACCTGACTTTTTACCAGGCACTGGAATAGTGTGGTGGAGCCTATGTAGAGTTATTGGAGTACCCTGATCAGTTGACTGGGGCATCAGAGTTTTAGTTTTAGTTGCATGCTTTTTTTAGAGTTTTATTGATGTGAAATGCCCAGAATGGCTTTACAAATCTTTTAAATAAACAATAAATATAAACAAACAGTATTATTATTTATTGCTTTGGGGCTGCATGTTGATTCACTTCTCCAAAGTTGTATCAATTGTTATTTTTAATATGAAAGAAGGAAGAAAGTGTTAAATATCTGACTGGGGAATAACAATATTAATTATATTTAATTTTAATGAAATAGAAGTAATGGTTTTGCTATATTTAATTTTTGATTTTATTATTCAATTGCCTCACTATTTTGTGGAATATAGTCCTTATATTACTTGAGCCTGATTTTCTCAGCCCCAAGAAAGATATGCATCTTGGTTTTGGAAAACAATTTAAACAATTCATAAATGAAGCATATTATAATTATTTAAATGTAAACACATTCATATACTTACCAGATCTTTAATGTGCATCACCATGATAAACAGAGTCTTGTTTCTATAGGAGATGGACAACTTAACTTTTCCTCCCACTTTGCCTGAGGTAGGACTTGAAGGGCCTACATCTAAAAACAAACAAACATCTCATTTTGACTTTGGACCAGTCGCTCTCAATCATTACACCTTATGTAGTAATAATAATTTTTCTGGAAATTGCCAAACTGCCCCAGAATGTGATCGTCTGAGAGAATGTTCAAAATGTAGCCAAGGGAAACAGAATGTCCCAGGTTCTCCAGAATGTTCCATTCCTACTTCTAATGACTGAACACAACTTGCACTGTATATCTTTATGTTTTGTGGAAACTCCACATGGCAGAGGCTTCAGAATTTACTGAAATAATTGTGCTATTTAGGATACTAATTAAACTGTACAACTATAATACTTACCTGTACACCTAGTTATTCCATCAATTCCTTCAGCTTTTTCATCACGAGGTAAGGGATGGAAGAAAGTATAAACGAGATCACACTAGGTTGGGAAAGATAAAATTTCGATAAGAACTATTTGTCATACAGACTATATATAAAATCATTTAAGTATTTTGTAGGCTTCTGTCAAAAATTACCTCTGATACATCTGTTGATGCATTCATTAAACTTTGTATGTAGCTATTTAGCTCTACTTTCCTCTTGGCTGCTACATCCTTTACGTGAGTTCTTCCTAGAACCATCTTACTAGGAAAGCTACAGTAACAGAGATAAATAGTTATTTCATTTTTATTAAGGCAAAAAAAGTAAAAGCTATCATACAGACTAGGACAATACAAATGCATTAAAGCATTACTTCATGAAGTATTGCTCCATGTAGTGTCGAAGGAGTTACTTTTTCTGGATGGCTCAGCACAGATGTCTTCTCATGCATTTATACTGTATGTACTTTCATTTTTTTGGCAATCAGCTAAAGTGTTTCATATTCATATATATGTGTGTGTGTGTACATACACACATACATACGTATCTCCAAAATTTATTTTATTTTATTTTATTTTTAATTTTTTTATGCCACGCATCTTCCCTACAAGGTGACTGAAATGGGAAAACTTTAAGAGTATCCTAGATGCAGCTTCTCCCTCACTTGATTGTGGGAAGCCAGCAGGGAATGTTGAAGATCATGATCACGGAATTACAGCTCACTGAGATGTCCCAACTGCAATGGGCACCAAACTCCCAGACTGCAGTCATGTGACCGCAGGGATGCCGCGATGGCCAAGAATCTGAGAATCGGCCCTAAGTCCCCCTTGTTTAGCACCATTGTAAACTGAACAGTTGCTGAGCACTGCATGTGTTGTTGAAATGTTCAGGGCTTCATGCAGTTCCAGCTGATATATAAAACAGAGTAAATGAAGAAGTAACCCCCAAACAGGGTGCTTTTCTCACTTACTTCATTAAGAAAATACTTCAATAGACAATATGCTGATCTCTTAAATATCTAAATAGGTTAATTTTAGACATGTAAAAAAAATTCTTCAAAAACAAAATTTTGACACATACCCTGGTAATTTCCAAAGAGGAAATAAGATTCCAAGCTTGTTGTGTAACTCCTGAAACTCATCAAATGTGCGAAAAATGAATGTGGGTTCAGTTTGCCCCTCTCTCAAAACTCTGACCACATAGATCTGCCAAAGAAAAAAGCAAATATTTCACTGACTATTAAAAAGTTTAACTTCTGTAATCCTGTGCTATAATCTTTCCAAGACTTGTGCTCTTCAGATGTGGTAAGATTTCAACTCCCAGAATTGTGGGTCAGGGAGGCTGGGCAGACATGACCAGACTTGAAAAGGCCACACCTTTATATTTATTTCTAATCATTCCATGAAAAAAGGTAATGGCAGTAGCAAGGGTCTCAACCTTTGTTTTGCCTTGAGCCATGGTTTACAAATCAGAAGGACTGGGTTGACGTACCATGATAATATCATAGCCTTGATATGCTTGCTTTGAATACAATTATTTCAATAGTTGGTATTGCAACCATATATATATTTTCCAATGGTCCTATGGGGGTGCTACAACGGCTGTAATTTCAAGGACCGGGTGCAAATATCATCTTTTTAGCCCCGCTGTAACTTTGAATAATTGAACAAAATGGTCATTGTCTGAGGACTTCTGGTACAAAAAACCCTAAACTTCTGTAGCCATTTCCAAGACTTAAATATCATTAATTTATGGAAATCCATTAAAGCAGATATTCCTTCAGTGATATTACTGCATTCAAAATGGCTTGACTCATAGATCCAACAAATTGCACTCAAACAACAGAATCTGAAATTCCTCTACAATGGGATACATGTGAAAATATGCTGGTTAAAGCAGATGAAGGAAGCTACGGAAATCATGCTGAATCAAAATACGTATAATTCATAAACTTACATAATATTTATCTGGGTTGTATCTCTTATGGTAGGTAAAAACAGATGCTTCTTTGATATGACTGTCTTGTTTGAGTGAGTATGTTTTGGGTGAAAAAGATAGGATTGGCTCATCGTTAGAAGGCAGCCCTGAGAAACACAGTTGAGCAAGGTTGTGAATAAAAAAGTTGAACTTTGTAGCAACACTTCCCAAACTTGATTCAATTAGCCTAAAAATAAACAAAGAATAATAATTTTATATATTACAAGTGTGCCAATATCTTTTAGTTTCTTACAACTTTAATTGCAATAAGAATATGAAGGATCACTTCACAGTTCAAATTCTTAGTACAGTAGTACCTCGTTACTTGACCGTTTTGAAACTTGTCAAATTTGATATTTGATACATTTTGATGAGAAAATGTCCCAGTATCCGTTGTTTGTTTGGTACTTGAGCGCAAGCTAAACTTGTTGCCATTGGTTGCCTTGGGACTCACTACATGAGACCTTGTGGTAAAAATTGTTTGGTACTTGTTGCTTTTGGCACTCCCAGAACCAACTAACAATGAGTATTTAGGTACCACTGTATATTAATCATAGTGGAAAATTTTTAAATTAATATTCCTGATATAAATCAGAGAAAGATGATGGTACATTTAGTTGCTTTACTACTGCTGAACCCAAAGGACTATGTATATATAGAATAATTCCCAAGTTTTATTTTTGGAAATGCAAATTCCACAAATATATTACAAACTTCCATTGCTAAATTCTGGCAGTCCCAATTGCCACTATGAGGCAAATACTCCATGGTCACAACATTGACTTTGCTTGCTGGAATCCATCAGTAAAGGTCACAAATGGCAATCATGTGACTGCAGGACATTGTGATATAATAACTGCAAGCCAATCAAGCACCTAAATTGTGACCATGGGACCACAGGGATGCTGCAATTGCCACCACTATGAAAACCTATCACAAGTCTCCTACATTCAGTGTAGTGATAACTTTGAAGGGTCACTGAATGAGTGTAGATTAAATGAAGATTACCTGCATATCCTTTCACTACCAAAAGCATTTTACATTAACATTTCGCTTATCTGTTTACAGAATTTGTAAACTGCCTAATTTGTGACCTAATTTGTAATCTCAGCAGTGTACATCAATTTAAAACCCAAACAATCAGAACTTCACCAACATAAAACCAAAATAAAACCAAACCATTAGAGACTGAATATAAGACTGTCTCTCCCAACAGAACAAGTTTAATTACTATCTTGCTCAGTGCATAGAAGAATCTGGTTTTCATGGCTCCATGAAAGGCTAATAGGTCAGGGTCACCTGCATCTCAGGGGGTGGGAAAGTTTATTCTAACGGTTAGACTCAGCAACCAAGTAGGCACTTTTTAAAGGCCCATCAGTTGACCCTCCTTGAAAAAAAAAGGCACTTGGTAGCATGCCAGTCCTATACATCCTCTTCCAAATGGGCAGCACTAACTAGAGATAGGCAAATAACACAGTCCTGTGCAATGAACTGCTTTATCATGATCATTAGCACCTTGAATTGTATAGGAAACCTACCTGGAGCCAGTGAAGCTCATGGGCAAAATAAGAAAGTGGACATTTCCTTATTTCTACAGACTATAGCCTAACCCTATGCATTCAAATGTCAAAACCAGGTATTAAGTTGCACAAAGATAAGGACAAACCGGTAGAACTTCTCTTTGTGGAAGTTAATTGAGCCTTTAACCTTAGCTGCAAGCAATAGGTACATGCAAGAAAAAATATTTTAAAATTATTTGTGTAGTACCTTGTGAAGAAAATGGTAGCCTCAGCATCAGTAGTTTGGGGCTGAAGAGCATCTTGGACATATTTGAGATCTTGAACTCCAGTAAGTTCTGGCAAGCCAGAAGACATCATCTGTAAAATGAACAGATACAGCAACTTTTTCGGTAAGAAAATATACAATACTTACTTGTATATAAACAAGCATTTATTTTTGAAAAAAAAGATTTCCAGACTTATGCATGCTATTCAGAACTTTTAAGTTGAAATTAAGTATGAACATAGTCGTGTTCCTTGTTTTAAAACACAGCCTATTTTATTGTTAACATCAGTGACATATAGAAATATTACCAGTGACAGCAGATTAAGGAAAAGGTTGGCTTGTTTTCTGATTAGATTATAAGCTTGGCAGCAGAGATCAACAAACAGCTGGAAACGAATTGTGGGCTTTTCTCCACCATTGATAACGTAAGCCATATCTGATGTCAGTACAAAAGGAGCCCGATCCCTTTCAAAGAATAGAAAATAAGAATTTGTTTTTAAATACTGCATCCTGCATGTAGCCAAGCATGACATTTTTTTAAAATTGAGAATCTCTAAAACTGAGGTAAAAGGTAAAACGTATAACTGAGGTAGTTTGCATAGGTAAAATGTATAACTTGTCTCCGCACATATGAAAATCAATACCAAATACAGTCAATCTCAATGAACAGACTTTTAAAAAAATGTTTTCAAATAACATGTGAATTATTTGATACCTCAGATGTTGGAATTTCACCATGTTCTAAAACAATATTTGGCTAAAGATAGTTCACAAAAAACTTATACCCCACCCCAGTTTAGGGAATTTGTGGAGCAAGATGAAAATACTTGCTTATTCAAACTGTTGGTAGGAAGCACTGCTATAAATGTATATCGTTTGTTACTTAGCAAATCTAGCTTTTATGGTTTAATACTTTTGATTCCCAATTGACCAGAGATGCTTCAGAAACAAATCTCCCATTTTAATACAAAGCACCAACATTGCAGAACAAAATTTAAGAAAACTATAAAACCAGTGGTTGACGTTATAGAAACACCTAATTCCTTTACCCCTTTTATGAAAATACTTCATAACAAAAAAATCACAACTTGACACCTTCAATGTGGCAGAAACAAGAGTTACAGCCATTATGTTTTTTAAGATGGTGTATTATAATTGCAAAATCTGCCTTGTTTTCAAATTACTGCGGTGGAACCTTTTAATTTCCTCATAGTTTCATACCTCTTAAAGCTTCCAAACATCTGAGCATGCCCCAAGAATTTTCCAAAATCAATATGAAACATATGTCCTGTACTTCGAAGCATTATGTTATCATTGTGGCGATCACAGATACCTAGAACATAGGTAGCCACACAACATCCAGCACAGGAATAGATGAAATTTTCGGAAGCCTAAAATAGACAAAATTAAATATATTTTCATTATAGAATTTGAAGAAAAGCACCTTGGTTAGTATTCAGAATCAGCTGCAATAGCAGAACATTCATTGATTGAAGAACAATATAATTTACAATGATTCAAAATTATGGTTAAATATCAGTTCTTTGGAAAATATCATTAACAAGATATATAATTATTTGACTTTTAAAATCCCGTTTCAGATAGATGAAAAATAGAAAATCTTAGGAGCAAGTTTTCCATGCAAGTAGAGAGGCAAAGTTTTAAAATCATCTGTCTGTGATTTACCAAGTACTGAGCATGTCATTTAAATGCAAGATTCCTGTTACTTCCAGCTGTCTCAAAGACGTAACTTGGAATTGTCATGTCAGTGATCTAGTTAAGATAGCACTGTCCCGTATTTAATTATTAAATATGACATGTGAATGAGTCTAGATAAGTGTTAGCACACAACAGACAACATCCTACTATTACCATTCTCATAAGTTCCTATTTGGAAATTGTAAGTAATTTACCTTTTTATATTCTTCTTCTGTAGGGTTGTATTTTCTTAGCCATTCTGCAAGAGGCTTATCTTTAAAGGATCCTGTCACTCCATACTCCACTTGAATTTTCCTAAGGGTATCTGAAGCTGGAACAAGTTCTACCATTCCTTTAAATCAATCAGCAAAAGTTAATGAGTGAGTGCGTGTGTGTGTGTGTGTGTGTGTGTGTAAAATATATTACTATGTATTACATAAAAACATTTAACTTGAAACCTTTAAAAATGTTTCTAAATGCAAATTGCTTGTCAATATCGATTATTATACTATTCTTTGTATTTAAAATACTAAATAGTACTACATTGTAAAATAATTCAACAATTCAATTTAAATATTGTTCCTGTACAAAACCCCCACAAATCCTTTTATTTTTAAATCAACTAAAAATGGAACATTTTAAATTGAGCTTTATAGACTTTAGTTTTCCTGGAAATAAGCATGAAAGTATTTTATCACTGTGATCTTATGAGACATTTTTTTTAAATTTCCCAGCCTACAGTCTGGGATTCCACATGGTCTCTCATTCAAATCCTATGTTTTTGGAAGTCAGCCATTAGTTAGATGCTGCCACCTGCTGTAGACACATCAACTTAAAATTTAACATGAATAAAGTGAACATTCTTCAACTTTCTGTATACTAGCAGCAGACTTCTTATAGTGTTCTAGAACAGCACATGGGTTTTGCAAATATATTAGGCAGTTCAATTAATGCCAATTATTTTTATGGCTATTGCATTTTGGGCTGCTCAGCAAATATGTGGCATCTGAGAAAACAGGCTTTTGCAATAATGGTGTTGGGTCTGCCATTCCTGCCAGAAATTGTGACAGTAGCCAGACAAAGCTTTAACATCGCACGTAAGTTAAGACAAGACAAGAAATTAAAGCTCTACCTCTATCTTTGCCAGTTGCAAGGCACTTGAACATAACCATCCTCAAATCCAGCCCTTCCTGTAACCAGATCTTATCCATGATTTTTATCATTTGCAATGCTAACATATCCTGGCGCAGATCTTCTCCTACCTAAGAAAAAACAAGTCGCAAATGAGAGAAAGGAATGTTATCAAGACAGGCTCAATGTCTATTTTAAGTTAACAGCAGAAACTGATCTGGGGTATTTAAGTTAGTGTTTCTTTTCTAGTATTGGTTCTCTAGGTATAGAATAGGGCTGTCAAACTCCTGGCCCGTGGGCCGGATGTGTCACATGCTGGCCACGCCCACCCCTTGTTTAGCAAAGGGGGGGAAGTCCCAATATGTCACGTGATGCTGTCGTGACGTGAGTTTGACACCCTTGGTATAGAACAAGGTGAGCAACTTGCAACCTGAAGATTGTATGTCTCAGGAAATTTGTTCACTTTCTTCAAAGTCTGCTAATACCTTATTTCTCTGCACTTTATAATAAGAATGGGTGCTGTGGCCCAGCACGTGCAGGCATATGTGTGAGGTTTTTGTGTGTGTGTGTGTGAACAGTATTACCCCTCAGGAGAAAAAGTGGTGTGAGTAGGAGCAATCTATAGGAATGACTTTGCTATTAGCTCTGCTTTTGGGAAGCCACCAGGAAAGGTTGGAAATGCCAATTGCATTGCTATGGGAGGCTGCAACTTTCCTAAGTGTTAAGCCAGTTGTCAAGCACCTGAATCACATGTCTCTGGAGGTGCTGGAATGGCCATAATCCCGAGAACTGATCATGTTACCACTTGTTCAGTGCTATCGTAATTGAGCAGTCACTGAATAACTGGCTGTAAATTCAGAACTACTTCTACTTCAAAACAATTTATTTGAAAATTGACATAGTGAGAAACTCAAACTTCATTTATGAAACAATGTTTAGTATAAACTAGAGAAAGCATGAATGAAAATATAAGTCACAGGTAAAGAACATATAGCTGAAACGCTTCTTATAACCAAGGTAGACAGCATGCTATGAAATGACTAGGTAAAGCCTGCTCCCTCCAGAGCTGTCTGTTTTGTTTTATAAGTATCATTAATGTGGTAATTTTTCATCAATTCATGAATATTGCTCTAGTTGAAAGGAATACACTATTTTTCCAATATAGTAAAATACATGCAAAAAGGTATCCAATACAAAATTTAGTGGCAGATAAGGGCAAAAATTCATTGCAAAACAAGATTTAACAGAATGGTTAAAAACTTTTTAAACCTCTCATGTTCTAAAAGGAAACCATTATTCTTAGCAAAAAAAAAAAAAAAAAAACAATTTTAGAAATGCCTTAACTTTCATCTAACACGTGCAAATTCTCCCTACAAATGTTTAAAGCATCCAGAGGGCTCTTTATGACCATAACAAGCCAGAAAAATTTTTTTCTCATGGAATTAACACTACCAACAGTACTGGAGGGGAAATATCTGTTATTGTAACAAAAAATGTACCTTAAACATTACATTAATTTCTTCTCCCAAAGGATCTGCATTCACCAAAGCAATTTTAAGAGGAACTGCATTAGAACTGAAATAGGAACATGCCTATCAAAGATATAAAACATGGTTCATATTATATAAACCAAGAGGTGAAAAATAGAAATGATAAATGTTCTAAGTTTGGTTTTGCTCAGTTTCTCGTTATATTATAATAACAATAGAAATAAACAATTAAATTAGAATGTACACAATTACAAAATGGTAACACTAAAGGCCCAGACAATTCTTAAATAGTGGTATAATATCAGTAATATATTAGTTATTCCCTCAAGTGGAAACAACATCAAAAACAAGGAAGTTTGTCACCAGGGCCAGTTTAAAAGTCTTTAAACAGAGGAGAATCCTGATTCCTCAGAATGAAATAGGGACATTTTAAGGGCAGTTTTAAAAAGTTTATATATACTATATGTGGTTTATCCTGTATTCTTTTTATTTAGAGAAGTTTCATAAAGATAATACCAACCTAGCTTGTTGCAACGAGTTGAGAAATAAAAATACATTCTGGCTGCACAAATTGGCAAATGTTTGCCAGGAGGAGTAAGCAAACAATAAATATGTGGGGGAGGAAGGGAAGACGAACATAGGAGACACAGCTAGGAAAAAGGTCAGCTTAGAAAGCGAGAATCTGAGGGGATAAAGGGAATAAGAAACAAAGTTTTAAATAAGGAAGACAGATGGCTACTTCTGAATAAAGGAGAGGTAAAAATAAAAATGCAGTTGCTTTTCTTTCTGCAGCCCTTTGCCCAGCTGGGATTCCACTTCCTGCAACTAACAAGGATAATGACACAACTTGGTAAGTGCAACCGATTCAGAAGTAATGACTGGCAACTCCAACACTGAGGAAATACACAGGCTGCCAGTTTCACCAAGGAGGAAATTACTCAGTGATGTGCCCAGTGACATGGCTGGGAGAGAGCTTTCAGAGGAAATAAAGAAATATGTACTGGGTCTGACCTGAGGAGGAATGATCACAGGAAGTGAGATATATTGCTAAATGAGACTTTTGAAGAAATAGTTGTTGCTGTGAGCATTTTGCAAGGCTGGAAACAAAATTGGTTTATTTAAAAATGCTGTGGGCCTTTTGAAATGTATTATACCTTTAAGAAGACTGCTCTGTCTCTTATGTCTAGCTCTGAGCAAGCCTCTCTGCAGGGCACGATTTCATCTATGTATGACAGCATAGTGTAGTTTATAGTTATTCTTATGGAGTAGTCAAAACTAGAGGCCAGAATTCTGTGGTTATATGTATTTTCTGTCCTCACTTCCCCTGAGCAGTTTGCAGATCACAAAATTGAGAACATCAATCTCCTAACATTTACAGGCACAAAAGGTAAGTAGACAGAAATGGAAAAGGATGAGAGGAATATAGAGGAACCAATGAATATCGTCAGACCGCTCATACCTTCACATTCAATTCTTTAGCTACAAGACTGGGGCTGAGAGGCAAGCGGCATTTGTTTTTCAAGAAAAAAGACTGGACACGTTCCATTCCACTTTGCAGAACCATCTGTTAACAACCAATTCAATGTTAAACTTCATTAAATAATATTTGCAGAAATGTTTTCATTATGAATAAAGCATTAAGTTATATCAGTGTTCTTTTATAACATAATCTGAGGTGTGAAACAGCAGTGGTGTATTTTGGGGTTGTATATTTCAGTCCATATTACAAGGCTCAGAATTTTGTAAAAGAGATGAAAAAGTAACCTCACAACCTCAACTCTGCTTGATGTATGAAATATGACCGTATCATTAATACATGTAACTGTGCTTTCATTCACATTTACATCTAACTTGATCACTTCACCAACCTGTCTGGCTGATCCACTCGTCTGCTTGACTTTTTCTGCAACCATTCCTAAGATCTGCACAAGTCTTGACTGCCTTTCCAGCTCTTCTCTCAGACTTTTGCCACAGATGGAAAGGAAGGCACCAAGGATATGCTCATACCTTATCCCGTGTTTGGTATCATGCAAGGTATCCTTTAGTAACCTAAAATATTACATAACATTAGATTGGGTTTCCTTCACACATGCTTATTTGAGCCATATTTTGTACAAGTGCTCCAGGCAGGATGTATAATGTGTCCCTCTTCTATTTGTCTCCACAACAGCAACCCAATGAGGTAGGTTCAGCTGAGAAAGATAAAAACTGGCCCAAAGTCACCCAGTAAATGCCTGTGGCTGATAGTAGACTGGAAGCTGGATCTGTTCTCCCCTAATTCAACACTTTCACCACTAGAGCACACCAGGCCTCTGTAATAAGTTGGATTTAAAGTACTACAAAACAGCAGAATAAAGCAGAAACCACGTGCTTAACTGGCTGGTTGATCTATGACAGTGATCCCCAACCTTTACGCCGGCCCGGTATCCCCAACTTTTGGGCGGCCCGTACGACATCAGTGTCTTGTTTTGAAAAGTCTTCCGGTGAGCTTACCCGGAAAAGCTCACCGGAAGCACTTTTCATCAAAACAAGATGGCGGCGCCCAGCAAGCCAGCGCCCGGTAGGACTTGTTCCACGGACTGGGACCGGTCCGCGACCGGTGGTTGGGGACCCTGATCTATGACACAGAGAGTGGAAGGAGACAAAGGACTGATATAATCTTTGACTTAGTATATGCCTCAATGAACGTAGCCCTCACATTTAGAAGTCCCAGGAAGACATGAATATTTTGCATATGCACATACCCCTAAAATAGGGACATATTTAAAGTATTTTCCTTTCTATCCAAACCCAGAACTGCCTTACCACTTCAGACTCCTTAACTTGTCACTGGTCAGAACACATAGCAGATTGCACTCTGACTTTGATTTTTTTTCTATCATCTAGGAAATGGTCTTAAGAGTGAATTGTTTTAATTTATGCAGTTTACTGTACACTGATTTTATTTTGTTGTTTAAAATAAATAATGTGTACATAAAAATAAAACAAAGCAAATGTTCAGTTTCAAGAGAAGATTCATACAATGGATCAACAGAGAATGTGTAGAAGAGAGGACAATAGCATCTGAAACCATTCTTTTATTTTCATTAATTTATACAGCACCTTCCACCACATTTACAATGTTTATGTAAAGTTAAATCAGTTAAATAATTTTTTTTGTCCCTATGTAAAGTATAATATTGCTTGACACAAACACATTATCTGAATTCAGCTTTAGAGAGAGATTAATGCAAGATGTGGTAATAATGCTTTGGAACACAAGAAAGCAATCCAGAACTTCAGGAAAAATACAATAGCTTAATTTCTATCAGCAACAGCATAATTTTTTTCTGGTTTATAAAGATTTATGAATATTCCTCATTTTTAAAGTTCTCACATTAGGTTTTTACTTTTTCTTGAAAATATAAACATTGTTGAAAGATGATAAAAAGAATATAAATCTTCTTACCAATATAGGTAGTGTGCTATTCGAATATTTCCTAATGCTCGGGCCAAGAGGAATCTGACTAAAGAGTTGTCCAGATAAGTTTCATATTTTAATGCCTAAACATACACAAAAGATTAAGTTTTATACAGAATTATAGTCTAGATTTAAAGGCAACTTAGCATAAGTGGTTTTCCGCATCAACAGTTTTTCAATTATATGAACTTCCCAAAATTATGCTCTTTAAAATATGAAACTATTCAGCACTATTTAAACTTACCATTCAATCAATCAATCAATTTATCTATTCCATTCTGTCTGCCTATGTTCTTAGGAAACATAGTCCATCTAAAACACTTGGATGTAGGAAAGATAATATTTACACTTTCCTTTCTTCTGCATCTCCTTATCAATTCACATATCAGAAGGTCTCTTCAAATTTTTGGATATTTTTTTTTATTCACAGCCTTTGAATAACTATTACCTTATTAAATAGCAATACACAAACAAAATATAAAATTATTTTTAGAGGGAGCATATTCAAAATGGTTCTGAAGTGATATGATAAACAGTAAAAAATATGTCAGCAGCATTGAAATTACATTTTATTTTTATATTGATATTCCATAGTTTTTATTTTTATAAATAATTGGAATACAGTCAAGATTGTAACATAATATAAACCATCTCTTATCCTTATAAATGAAGAGACCTTTGAGATGAAAAAGGAAACATTAAGAAAGGTCTTAAATGATAATCCTAACATTGAGGCAGGCTCACAATAATTTACATAATTTAATTTATATGTGAACCAACAAACTTTATCTTATTACATCTTTTTCCATTATTTCTCCTGAATTTTCGACGCTTGCTCCTTCAATCATTGGTCTCTATGAGTCTATTTTCTTCCTCACACAACTCTTCAATCATATACCATGGGCTGATAATATTTTCAGGCCTCAAACTCCAAAGATCTCTCTCTCTCTCTCACACACACACACACACACAGTGAAATCTTATGAGAACACCATTTCACAACAGGTCAAGTCAACCACAAAATCTCATTAAGATTCAGAGATAATTTGCATGAAACTTTGGTCATTTCCTTTTCTTTTTGATTATTTAATTCTGAGGTTTTACAGACACCATAAATCTACCCTCATTTACTAGACTCAATATAAACAAATGCAAATAAATTTCACCCAGGTTGTTTAACTTTAGGGTGCCAAATATGCAACAGAAATTGCATGGAAATAACTGGGGAACAGAAAAGGATGCTGTTATAGAATGTTTAGTTAGTTTGTTTTATGCTGTAAATGCTATTGTTCAACTAAAATAGCATTTTATATTGTATCATTTATTAGACTTAATACCAAAATTCCTAATGTTAGTTCCATAAACTAATTGTGGTTTCTGATTAATTTCTGTGCAGTTACAAATGCCATTTTCCCCATGTCAGTGTTTAACGTGGTATTATTCTGACCTGAACAAACTGGGGAAGAAGGTCCGCAAGTTCATCATCGTTTATTGCCTCAATCCACTGTACAGCTTTTGTTCTTACTTCTTGATCTGCAAAACTATAAACCAGAAGATTAGTTGAAATCATACTTGATTTAAGTTTGGCAAGAATACATGTTCCAAGGATATTTGGAAAACTTTTAGTGGGGAACATTAGCAATAAAGTTTTAGCCTATACAAAAAGGTTTTATGCATTAAATCATAATGCATACACCATTGAATGTTTATAAGGAACAGAATAAGGGCCATTTTTCATGTCAGTAGACTAAATCAGAAAAGATACTGGTTTACTTAAATCAAATACTTAACCTTAAATTCTGATGTAACTATATACAAATATTAACATAATGTTACAGTTTCAGCCTAGCAAATAACTTAGAAAGGTAAGATATACAAGATAATTTGTGATCTATCAATAACATCCACATGGCAAAATGCTGTGAAACTTGTAATGTGGCTTTTTTTTACAGAGGCTGTTTACTTAGAAATAATCTAGAAATGCTTAACAGCTCATAATCTATTAATATTTTTCAAAACATATTAGAGTCTGAAATAAATGTATCTAACTTACTTTGCATTCAGCAATTCTAATGCAGTAAGTGGAGGTAAAGGAGGCCACTGTTGAAGTAGCAAATATATTTCAGGAAGATTAGTCAAATCCCAGCTCGGAGCACTAGCCAGGATCTTAGGCAGGCTGCCTGAATGTGTGCAACAATAATGTCGCTTCTCCCATAAAAATGCCTTATCTTTCCTAGATAATCTATAAAAGATAATTCCAAACATATTTATTAATTCATTACATTGCCATTATAGTCACTAACACCTAGAAGCCTTAAAACAAATCCTGGGTATAACTATTCTTTCTGAGGCAAAATCAATCCAAATATTAATGTTATTATTACAGCTACAATGAGTGTCATCATTCATCCTGCTCTCCTTTCATTTATTCCATTAGATCTTCAAAACAAGAAGTTCAATTTCAAAAATTCAGAGTAGATTAAAAGAGGAACTGAAAACTTCAAGTGGTACTGCGACTCATGTTTTAATAACTTCTTTACAAAAGAAATGTTGGTGCTATAAAACTGTCATGAATTAGCCTGGTAATGGGTACCAAGCATTTTGATCAGGTTAAAGCTATTTTAGTTGAACTGTACATTGGCTACTAGAGGAAACCTTGCATTCATAAGCAACTTTGAATATAAGGGTAACCTTATCCATTCCTTTCTTTTCTGTATGTTTCATCTGCAGCCTTATTTTTGACTTCCCAAACTCATTATCTTCCTCTGTTCTTTCTCTGTCAACAGGAAATTCTCAGCCTCTGACACTAATGGAATGTAAAATCATAAGTACTACTGTACTACTGTATACTGTAAGGATAGTCCTCGATTTATGGCCATAACTGAGCCTGATCATAAAGTGGGTCATCAGGTGACCAATCCAATTGTACAATCTTTTTTTTTGGGGGGGTGGCATAAACATAAATGCTGCGGTTATAAAGCAAATACTGCAGTTGTTAAAGAAACCCATTGTTTGCTGTTTTTTTTTTGCTGGAAACTGGAAGTAAACACTGGTTTCCAGAAAAACCATAGTACACTGTGGTCATGTGACTATGAAATGCTGCAAACAGCTATAAATGTGAGCTGGCTGCTGACTGCCCAAAATGCAGTCTTGTGACTGTGGGGGTAGGTGGGTAAGGGTTGCTGCCATACCAGGTCATACATTTTTGGGAAGGTTCATCTTCACTTTCAACAATTGCTAAGCGACTGGTTATAAGTCAAGGACAACCTTTTAACCTCTGATTAAAAGTCAATAGTCTGAGTACACTTCAATTTTTTTATAAATGTCTTTTTTTAAAAAAATATTGTTATATGATAGTTCAAGATTTCAATTATTCAACGTCCCCTTCTGAGTAACAGTTGGACTGTATTTTGAAAAAAAATGATGCATACTGGTCATATGTAGTTCCCAATATTCTTTAGAATCTCGTCAAAAATTGTTATATACGCAGCAGAAATAAATACTGGGGAATGATCATATCTAATAATCTACATATGAAATGTTAGATTTGAAGTAACCAAGAGAACATACCCATATGTACCCTCTTTGGAAATAATGGAAAGAAGACGCTCCCTTGAATCTTTTTCCAATGTTTCTATAGAATTACATGTGGAATTGTTTGCAGCCTGAGGAATTTTGTATATAATGTCAAATGGTAAAGAAGGAAAGTCAACCTGAAATGTTAAAATAATAAAACAATAAATTACAAAACAGAAAGCTCTACTGGCACTTCACAGTTTTTCCCACTTAAATTTCAATCTCTTTCACTTTGTTTCTTTTCCTTCCCTACTGTCTATATACTATTAAAAACTGATTCCTGCAATCTTTAACTGGGCAAAACAGTGAACCGTAGGACAAAACATTTTGAATGAAGGTACTGTACTTCAAATGGACTCGCTTATAAAATGCATCCAAAAACTGGAGCCCATAACTCCCACGGCAAATTTTATAAAACATTTTATGACATAAACATATTCATAAAGCAATTTATGATATAATACAAAATGTCATAAAATGTTTCCTATGCTGATGTTTGACTGTGCTATATAGTTCAATATGAGCTAAATAGTTTATGACAGAATACAAAATGTTATAAAATGTTTCCTAGGCTGATATTAGACTATTTACCATACAGTTCAGCAAGGGTTATTTTCATCCCAACTTTTCTAGTGAAGGCAGTATATTAGAAGCTCTCTGACCGTTAAAGGCATTGGCAGAATCTGGTAAGGAAATACCCCTAAAATAATGGTCCAACAGAGCATCGTTGTCTAGATACACAATAAAGTACATCATAGGAAAATAATATCTGGGAGCCATTTATAGTACCTGAAACTTTGTCATGTATAATGAATACAGTAGATGTACTGTATATGAGGTAGGCATTGATGGTAGAAACTCAAGTGCTTGCTATTTTGTTTACCATATCAAAGTGATACCCGTTTAAAAATGGAAAGAACAGTAAATTAATATTCAAAACTGCTTCTAAGTTTAGTTTACCGCAACATTATTCCCCTGGCGCTTTGTGTCTGGACACTGCTTCTTCTCAAAAGTGGTCAGAAAGCTGCAGTTTCCAACTCATTTGTTTCTGACTTGGCATGTTAAGCATGCTTACATACTATTTCTGAGGGCCACAAACCACAAATTGTCACTATGGTTTACAATAGGTAATCAACATTGCCTGTTTCCAGTTAACACCGGACCCTTATTAATCCATAAATGAGAAGTGCATCTCTCAATATTCATGGGAGGAACCACTGGCTGAAACTTTTGAATGCCCATGCAACCATTTCCAAACAATAAGTACATATCTCTGCATTATACCAATATCCCCAGGATAAAAGAACAATCAAATAAAAATATCCCCAAACAATGTATTGGCAGAGAGGCATTCAGGATTAAAATGTAATATGTTCAGGAATATGGAAATTATTCTAATTTATCTTATTAACTGTGCAATCAGCTTTGCATGTGAAAAAAATACTTAAGTTTCAGATATGAACCTTTACAAAATGTCTACTCTCAAGTGCAAAATTACTATTCTATGTTTAAATTGGCCTATTTGAGCATCCTGGAAACTTCAAATTGCTTGAAATAGCTTGTTGGCTAATTCTAGTAAAATAAAATAAAAATATTTTCATATACTATTTTGTGGATGATTTGAAAGACCAAATAGAAATGGGACCTATTTCTATTACTATTGGGAAACAGAGCATATTACATTTCACCACTATAAACAGTATATAAATGCTTTTTTTAATCATTGAGGAAACAGTATTACCTGCAACATTATCCTTTCCATTAGGTTTCCCTTTTTATGGGCTACTGCAGAGACAGTATTTAAGTTTTGAGGAGGTATCCAAAGATGTAAAAGTTTTGTCCCACATGTTAACATTCTAAAAGTATAGAATATATAATTTAATTTTATGACATTTCAAGAGACAATACATTTTAGAAAACAAAAAAATTATCACCTCAGGAATACCACTAATTCCTCATTTATAATCCCCAGTGCATTAAATCTGAATATAATTTAATAACTTTCTACAATCTCTTTTTGTAGAAAATTTTATATCGAGGCAATCCAAAATACCTGAGGTTCCTAATCCACATAGTAGGAATGTTAATACAAAATAGAAAAAGACAACATTAGACTATACAACACTATACAAATCTTTTTGTATGTGCTTTTTTCAAATGCTTAAAGGCTATATTTATATACAGTTTCCACCCCAAATATCCAATGTATTATACCTTAAAAAGAGCTCTGAAACCTACAGTTAAACACAACTTCATTTTAGTTGTACATTAAGACAAGTTGTGATAGTGGTTGTTATATGGGCAGTCAGCAAGAGTCAATGACTTCTACCTGACAAACTGTATAACACCTACATGCATGTCACTTCTCAAAGAACTGGCAAGACAGGTTCTTATCCTCAAAAGACCCAAATCTAAAATGATGTCTAAAGATCCAACAAGGCTGATGCTTCAAACCACTCATCTGAACAGCAAAATTAAGATTAAAGAAACACTCTAGCACAGTGATGGCTAACCTATGACACGCGTGTCACTTGTGACACGCCGAGGCACTTTGACTGACACGCCTGTTGGTGTGGGGAAAACCTGCACATTTAGAGGCTGCCTGTGCTCTGCTCCAAGCCCTGCTCCCTGCTTGTTGCATGGAGGCGTGGTGTCACCGCTGCCGCAAGATCTTTGCAGCAGAGAACCAGTTTTAACCGCCATAAACTGAGGTTTGTCAGTTTCATTACCTCAGGAACGCTACAGGAGGAAAGGAGATCCATGAGGTTCACAGCCCTGTAAGGTGGCCTTCTGATCCCCACATCCTGCACCTGCAGCCCTGAGACCAGGGAGACGAGTTTCACAGCCCTGTGTTATCACCCCAGCCCAGTCCGTCATAAACCAAATTATGGATATTTCTTGAAGTGACACACGACCCGAGGAAGGCTACACTTTTCCCCGATTTTCGACACACCAAGCTGAAAAGGTTAGCCATCACTGCTCTAGCATTTTACTGTTTGCTTCAAATACTTACCGTTCAAAGTCAAAGAGCGGTAACGAAACCTGACCCAACATTCCTGGGCCTTTTCTCTGTTTATTTGAATCTGGTGAATTACCACCATTTTGATTTAAAATACCAAAAAGAGTAAGGCATAGGATGGACTCTAATGGCAACTGAGAAATTTGGATGGGAAAAATTATTCTGTAAAATAATAGAAGTGGGTTGTTACATAATTATTGATTACATTTTAGAAAAATAATTAGTTAATATGTTAAATGCCTGCCAAATCTCATTAATGTTATGTCATTGTATAAAATAATTTCATCAATATCTAAAAAACATTTGATCTCAAATATTATACATAATTGACATAAGATTTTTATGCAAATAATGGCTAATTAAAATATTTTTTTTCTTGAAATGGTTGGTTCCACACATAAGATATAGAACTGATCATCTAGTTTCAAACCAACTCGATTTGAGAACCTAGCCGACAAGTTTTATATTTGCTATATTTGACAAATTCATTTTGTTTGTGTGTGAAATATTTAATTCTACAAATGGTTCCCTCTAATTCCTAGGTTTGTGCCAAAAAATCAATTAGTGTTAAATATATTCCTTGAATAAACTGTAGACCCTAAAAAACCAACATGCTTGCTCCGAGGCTTTCAAATGTCTTTTAGGTATGCCATTATAAGCAGAATTATTTTTTTTAACCACGTAGTGCAAACCCCAGAGATATTGAGAGGGGCTTGAAGCAGCCATACTGAGGTTTTGAATAGCTATGTGTCATGAGTGGGATTCCACGGTTGTCTTCTTCAGACACACACTTGAATAACAGAACAATGAGCACTTCTCCCAGTCACTCCCTAGCCTGTAGTTTTGAATTATATTGAAAGGTCTTTTTACTAGCTGACAAAGTTAATGGGATTTTCAAAAATTAATTAGCAGTTTAAAGGAGTGTGACAGACATTTACATAAAGAAATTCTTTTATGAGTCTGTAAACTAAAAGAAAATACACTTACAATTCATCCCATTTAATCAAATAGAAGAACTTCTTATATGTGCCAACCTTCTTGGACTGGACTGGTTTGAAGAGATCTTTTCCATTATGGGTCAAAGAGCAAACCAGATAATATTTTTCATAGCTAAAAACAAAGCAAAATGTAGTCAATAAAAATGAATATAACATTCAGGGTAAAGGTACAGTTTACTGTAAATACTCACACTGAAACCCAGTTATTAGGAATTCCATGAGCAGCAAATATGGTGAACTGGAGATGCTCTGTGGCAGTCCATGCTTCTTTAGTGCTTTTTGTAATCCCTGGAGTGCTTAATGAAGGACTGTGGTATGAGTTCAAGTAGAGTTGAAGAAGAGCATGGACTGCAGAGGTCAGTTGATCTATGCTCATTTGAAGAGGATTTTCAGATTGCAAAGAACCTAGATTATTGTTTTTTAGTGTTAAGAAGGTAATGATCAGAATACCCTTTAAAAGATTGAACAAAGGTGTTTAATTTGTACTTACCAATTGGAGTCTTGCTAGTGTCATCAGATGATATTATAGATCCCTATCCAATGAGATATGAAAAAAGTTATCAATCTCTCCAAATTGGGAAAAAACCTTTGTTGAATTGTTATTAATATTTCTGCTTATTACTAAGATATTCATGCCACCAAGACCTTTTGTACTCCTTATTTGTACTACAAATAGTCCTCAACTTATGACCACAATTGAGCTCAAAATTTCTGTTGTTGGGACATTTATTAAGAAAGCTTTGTCCCATTTTACGACCTTTGTCACAGTTAAGTGAATCACTGCAATTAATAAGTTAGTTGTGAATTGGGTTTTCCCATTGACTTCGCTCGTCAGAAGGTTGTAGAAGGTCATTATATGACCTTCGAACACAGCAATGGTCGTAAGTATGAACCGGTTGTCAAGCACCTGAATTTTGATCGCATGATCATGGGGATGCTTCAAAGGTCATAACTAAAGAATGGTCATGTCACCTTTTTCAGTGCTGTTGTAACTTTGAATGGTCACTAAATGAACTGTTGTAAGTTGAGGACTACCTGTATAGAAGCAGAGAGTGGCTTGAGTCAGGTGATGCTCATACCATCACCATTGCAAAGTTTGTCGGTCAGCAATCAGAATTAAAAAAAAATCAGTCTCACTATATCAACTTGCTTAAAAATAATTAGCATGGTGTAGAACAGGGGTGTCAAATTCACAATCCGCAGGCCGGATGTATCATGTGCCCCCCCCCATTTAGCGAAGGGGAAAAAAGTCCCGATATGGCACATGACGCCACCGTAACGATGTCAGTTTGACACCTCTGGTGTAGAAGATGCGGCTGAATCAGTATCTGCCCCACTGCATAAATGGGATATAGCAGAAAATTGCAGGATTTAACTAATTACCTCAGGGCTCTTGTTCCCTGGAAGGTTAACTGTTCTTCTTAGATTCTTTACAGCTGCAGTAATTGCTGGAGTCTCTACCCCATCTAATGAATAGCAAATTTTTCTGACAGCTTTGATGACTGGTTCCATTGCTTTAAACCGATTCTGATGAGAGAGAAAAAAATAAACAGGGTAAATTAAGGGTAAAACCCAACATTTCTCAACTACATTTCCATTAAACCAACAGAACATCCCCTTCTATTCCTTCCATAAATACTCCCACAATTGGAGGATATATATACCTCTTGATTTACAGGAATATGCAGGTAGAAAAGAAATCTCTTCCACTGACAGATGCCATTTCATTGGCAAATACTAGATGTTTGAGGCGTACGTTAGAGAATAATATGTTAGAGAATAAGGCAGGCATTATATATCATGAGTGCATTTAAATATTTTAAATTTAGCTGCATCCCTTCTTCCACTGGCTGCCACCTAACTCTAAAGCATATTGTACTGACACCGAAGAAATTGATGACAAGTTCACAGAACAGTATTGTGTATACAGTAATCTACATAGATTATTTGTTCAGTGCGGGGATGTTCTGAACCTGTGTGTGGCAAACAGTGGCACAGGAAATATCATATGGAAGAAGAATGGGAGAAAGAGTGAATTCATTTAAATTTTGGCCTATCGTAGATGTTGTCACTTTTTTTACTTCATTGTTCTTACCAGATGAAAATGGTGTACTGGTGACATGAATAAGCTAAAGTATGGCTCAGGGAAGGGGGTCTCCAAACCCTGGCCGTGGTCTATTCGGAATTGGGCACACATGCGTGCAGCTCAATTCTCTCTTGAAAACATGCAGCTCAACTCGCACAAGCAGCAGGCTGATGCATATGTGCATGCGTGTGCAGTTCAACTTGCACCCAGCCATGCCGTCAAGCTGCAAAGGTTGGGGACTGCTGGCTTAGGGAACTACTATGTTTCAACCGAAGGACAAAAAGTAATGTATGAAGCTTAAAGTAGATTGGAAAGTGAGGGTTAGGGGGAAAAATCGTATTTGAGCAATAACATCTAGCAAATCACAAACAGCTAATGGTATAATATACATACATACTCACACACACACACACACACACACACACACACACACACACACACACAATATATATATATATATATATATATATATATATATATATATATATATATATATATATATATATATATATAATACATGCATGATTAGTAAAGCATGAAATGTACTGGAAGTGGGCTGTGTGAATCATTCATAAGGGTGTCTTGCAACATACATTGATGGGGGTGGGGGTGGAAATCACCTCTCCCCAATGAGCTGAATCTTTTCCAAGAGGCTCAGATCTTCTTGACAATCAGAAAGCCTTTATAGCAATCAGAGCCTTCCAGAAGATGCAGCTATTTCAAGAGTTCAAGGAGTATGTCACTCACAACAATATGCATTGCCAAGTGCTTCTTTGCATAACCATAATAGGAGACAACTTGAATGATAATGTTTACCTTATTTTTAAGCAGTATGTCAACTTGATTGTGATAAGCTTCTAATAGTTCTTCAAGAGAGTGGCTGGAACCAATAAGAATAATCCTATTACTTGTGACATACTATTAGTATAAGCTTTGTAAAATAAATAAAAAGGCACCAACATAACACATGCTTGATTACAAAATATAATGTTTGATTGTGACCCTAGAGTTAGTTTGGTGCTAGGCAGCACCAAAATTGAAACAAATAATATTATGACAAAGTTGTTACCTCTGAATGGTCTCTCTGAAAAGCTTTTTTACATGGCAGAGATGTTTTGTCAAATCTATTGTTGTCCCATCATCATCTACCTAATAATAGAAAATGTATAAGTAATTTGCCAAACTTATCAATATTCTCCCTTGACCTGTAAAAATAATCTAAAGATGGATAGACAGGTTTATTCTGAGAGTTCTGAAGATGAGAAAATTAGCATGTTTTGCTACCTCCTTAAATAGAAAACTGTAAGATGTCTGCTTTCAATTTCTCTACTAAAAAGTGACTGGCTGTTAAGTTCATAAACAAGAACTAATATTTGATAGCATTCTCCAATTTAATTAGGTTTACTCAGGATGAATTATCAATTTTTATAACCAACTTATGTGTAACCATAATTTGTTTCACAGGTGTATTCATTTTTAGTTTCATTGCTGAATTTCTTAGACTTTAAATAAACAACAACCCACAGTCAAAAAATTTCATGCTTCCTGCATTTGTGTTTTCACCTGTAGTAATGCTTGCTGTTCTCAATCCTAGCCTTTAAAATGCCAGGTAATTCTGCAAATAGTATGTGGAATATCACAATTCAGGAATCCTTACTATTTAGTCAGTTCAATATGTCATTAGGGCCTATTTCTAGCATACTGGAGAAGAAATATATTGGCTGCTCTTTAAAGAACAGAGTAAGCATGGTTAATTTTAAAGAACCACCAGGAAATCACAGGAATATAGTCTATACTGGGAGGGCAGAAACATTTTCAGAACGCAATAGTAAACCACCTATGTTTTGTTACACCAAGGACAACTGAATGAATACATACACTAGACACCAGGATCTGAGCTCAATTTGAAAGTTTTTTTTTCATTCTAAGGCTAGTATCAAGGGTGGAGAACTTGGGATGTATCATCTTGTGAAAATCTAGTTCTCTGGTGAAAGTTCTAAAGACAGGCAAGGTGGAAAGAAAGAGAAAAAGAGGATGACCAACAGCAAGATAGATGGAATCACAGTGGCAATGGGTGAGCTGCTCGAAGATCTGAAGGACCAGGTTAGTGACTGTCATGGTAAAAATCTAATTGTAATGAGGATGGTTTACAATTTTTACAATTCTAATCACGGAAACTATTTCTACTGAAAGAACTAACACCAGAAAGAGACTTTCTGGCTGCTCTTGAATTACTTGATGAGGTGCATAACAGAGAGAGGAAGAAAATAGACCAGAGATAACTCATAATTCTAGGTACATGTGAGTCATGGTTACAAGACAGAGTTCACAATACAATAAAAACAAGGAATATGCAATACATATAAAATAATAAATGATATTTATTTTGATAAGTGAGTTTCCTTTGTACTTACTGTTCGTGCGAGATCTCTGCAAATATTATTATTAGTTAATAATTGTAGAATAATCTCTGTGTCCCACTTTCTGCAGTTTTGAATATACTCATGGCTTCCAACACAATGCTTGCTGTGAAAACAACAAATCATTATTCACTATTTCAAATTATCAATAAGATTTTCAACAAACATGAGTTCAAGTCCTGCCTTAGCCATGAAAACCAGTTGGGTGACTTTGGGCCAGACTCTCTCTCTCTCTCTCTCTTAGCCTAATCCAACTCAGGGGATTGTTGTTGTGGAGAAAGTAGAAGAAATGTGTGTTGGATATATTCATATGCCTTGCATTATTTGTAAAAACAATAAAGGCAGGATGCAAATAAATAAAAATATATGGACTGGTTTTTAGAATTCATGTCTCCCTTCCGTTCATTAGTTTTCCCATTTCTCTTTTCAAATATTGCTTAGCAGAACTAGAAATGGGCCAATAGCAAACATGGTTGGAAAAAGCTTACACAGATTATTCTGAATGCTTTACTATGTTATTAATATTAATAGTAAATAATTAGGATGCTAGTCTTCTGGTCTTCTAAAGTATCAGAAACACTCTGATCAAATACATTTCTCAAATAAAATAACTCTAGACATATTTAAGACACTATTATTTTGGCATATTTAATTAGAACACAGAATTCATATTCCAAGCTTTGTCTTGTTCTGATGTAATATTGCCCCATTACTGTATAGCATGTATTCTAAACATGAAAAGTTCGCAGAATCACTCTTAATAAAACTTCAGATTAAGAGATAACCTAGAACCTCCAATAGGCCAAAACTATATTAACTTTAAAAGTAAGTAACTGATAAGACATATACTTTTACAATTACATGCCATTTTCAAATATTACAGGATTCTGCATTAGACAATTGAATGTATTCCATGACTGAATATTTTTTCTAAGAGTTAAGAGTTTTTCTAATAGTTAAGTTTGACAATGCTAGTATGACATTATAAATCTGAAATTTAAACAGATATGAAAAAGCATGATTAATAAAATAAAATATACAATATGCCATATCTTAAATGAATAGAATTCCAAATTCAATGATAACACCTATTTTAATTCTTATTGATAAAATTACTTACACTTTTCCAGTTACCGGTAGTAACAATCAAATTTGCGTTCACTATAGTTTTCTAGACATCACGATGTAACCAAAGCAAAACTTACTTCTGTAAAACTTCTTCTTGTCCACAAACTTTTAAAATATAACTGCCAATATCTACATTGTTCAAGTCATCATGTACCCAGCAAAGAGCCTGCATTATTATAAGTTCAACTGGAGAACTCACTGTTCGGAGAAAAACAAACACAGAAGGTAAGAAAAACAATGAACTGAAGGCAGTTTTGTAATATACAAAAACCATGGAGCCATTAACTCAATGCAACCCAAACCATTTTTGGAGTAATATAGTTAGCAATTTGAGAATAAAAAATCAACAGCAATTTATTCTCAAAAATCAATTCAGTTGTAATCAAAGAGCATATTTAATGCTCTATGTTTACATTAGACTTGGAAAAACAACGTAGGAAAACAAAACATATGTTGCAAACATAATGGACAGAATTAAAAATACAGGTAAAAGTCCACACATTTTTAAAATTAGTTCCAATCGAAAAGGCTCCTTTAAAACTTTCTCTAGGAATGTGTGTTTGATAACCCATGAAAGTCAAGCTGAAACTTCTTAAAACAAGGGTCTTCAAACTTGACAGCTTTAAGACTTGTGGACTTCAACTCCCAGAATTCCTCCTCCAGTCATGTTAGCTCAGGAATTCTGGAAGTTGAAGTCCACAAGTCTTAAACCTGCCAAGTTTGAAGACCCTTGTCTTAAAACCACGAAGCTTATGAGGCATGCCCTGCCTGGCAAGAAGGAAAAAAGAAAGCATTAAAGGCAGCCAAATGTTTCCTTTTGGAACTACAGGTGCCCTGCAGAGTCCTAGGAGAGACGAGCTTTCTTTCCAGAGCCTTGGAAAAGTAAAGGCTGCTTTTTCTGTTTTTCACTATAAAGCCAGCCTCAGCACTCCAACCTTAGCCAGGAGCATAGGAAAAGGGGCATTTTAAGACTCTGAAGTTGAGCGGCTGCTTTTAGCATTTTTTGCATTTCCTGGCAAAAAAAATGTGATGCCTTTTTGCTGTGTTGCCAAGCTAAGGCAAGTTCTTTCCCTGCCTTGAGTTGTAAAATAATATATATAAACTATGTTAGTGAGTTTAGTGTAGTATCACTTTAAACTGTAAACCAAGTTTTGGGTGCAAAATCACCATGAGAGCTCACTGTTTGCCGGCTTTTACTGGATTGCTGACAATGATGGATTGATGGTGATAACTGCGTGTTTGCTGAGAGAAGAAAAGGGGTTTGATTTTTCTTCATATCTCTGACTGCAAAGAGATATATCACTGGACTGATTGATTGTAAGTTTAATGAACTCTTTTTCGACACTGGACTTTGCAAACTGAATAACCCCGGACTTACTGAACTTAGTGTATGACATATGGACCGTTTGACTATGCTATAACTCTTGCTGGAATAAAAACTATTTAACTTGCACAGTGTATCTGTCTTACTGAGTGTAAGCTACTACAACGTTTTTGTGTCACATATCTGCCTGCCTGCTAGACTGCCGTTGCACGTTCTGCTAGGGTGTATATCCCTAACATTGCCAAGCTAAGGCAAGTTCTTTCCCTGCCTTGTTGTCTCCCTGCGCCCATGCACACTGAAAACCCCTATAATTTGCGCGTGTCCTGCTCTAGGATTCCCAGGACTCACCCAATGTGAGGCACCCCTGCTGCCACTTAACAACCCACACGATCAAAGTCTACTCACGTGGTGACCCTATTAACAACTGCAATGACTTACAACCTAAATTGTGGCTGTGAGTCAAAGATTCACAGGTATAATTCAATTATCAACATTATTTTGACAATCTTTCAATCTACAGAAATGTATCTATTAAAATTAAAGTGCACTTACCATCACATGTGAATGTCACTGGTTGTTGAAAACCCCCAATTTCTATTGAAATCTTGATGCTGGAGTTCTCTCCACTTACATTTCTTTGCAACATGACTGGACTCAACACGAAACCCAAGTTTGTATCATGCTTGGTATGAGGAAACTTGGTCCTTAATCTGTAAACAATATGTTTATAAATGGAGTTACAATGATCCTTGAAGTAACAAACAAGAACATAAACCAACACAAAGTGCATCAAACTGAAGCATGATTATGCAGGATTCCCATTGAAATCAATGGAATTTCTGAATTAAAAATCCTTAGATTTACAGATAGTCCTCGACTTACAACAGTTCATTTAGTGACTGTTCAAAGTTACAATGGCACTGAAAAAAGTGATTTATGACTGTTTTTCACAATTACGACCTTTGCAGTATCCTCATGATCAAATGATCAAGATTCAGATACTTGGCAACTGGTTCATTTTATGTCCCAAGGTCATGTGATCCCCTTTTGTGACCTTCTGACAAACAAAGTCAATGGGGAAGCCACATTCACTTAACCACCAAGCTACTAACTTATCAACTGCAGTGATGCACTTAACACCTGAGGTAAAAATGGTTGTAAAATGGGGCATAACTCACTTAACAAATGTCTCACTTAACAACAGAAATGTTGGTTCAATTGTGGTCCTAAGCCGAGGACTACCTGTATATAGCTATCTATTTTTCTTTAAATTATTCATTTAATCCCCTCTCTATTCTGTTAAACAACATACCTTGACAGATTTAATATTTTGATCATCTTAAATCATCCATCAATTTCATCTTTTAAAATAGTTTTTAAACTGATTTGTGTAAACCTAGCAATTCTGAAATACAGATTTTCCTAGTCACTTTTTTCTACCTCCTTCCTTCCTATATACTTGTGTAGCCAAACAAATGCCATTCATGCAAATGAGGAAATATCAACAGGCTAGAAGGAAACACAAAGTATGCAAAATGACATTTTTTTAAAAAAAGAAAAAAGAAAATTGGGAGGGAGAGATAAAATCATCTGTTCCCTTCAATTAGCAATTGATAACTCTTTGCTTAGTGGCAAGAATGTTGACTGGCTGTTCAAAAAAGGAACAACTTTGAAAAGGATAGAAAGATTCAGAAAGGAAAGAAAGATTATTATCCTGAGGCACCCTCTCAAGAATTCATAGCAAATTCTGTATTGGTGAGCTTCCCTGTCCCAGATTCAGCAAAGCAGCCCCAAACTGAAACATTTCCACTACCATCCTTTGGTATCAGGTTTTCTGGTGAAATGTTCTCTTTTGTTTTTGTTATGGCCTGCCAGTGGCCAGCAGAGCTGGCAGCAGATTCGGACAGTGCGGAGGTTGGGGAGGAACATGGGCCAGTCCTGGAAGTCTGGGAAAGGCTCTGATGAGTCTCTGTGTCAGAGGCAGAGATGGGGCCAGGGCCGTCTGATAGTTATCAGCTGCCTTCGGAGCTGGACATCAGTGAGGCAGAAGAACAGCTGGACCCTGTTCCCAGTGTGCACATGCGCGGAGCTGCCAGAAGAAGGGAACAACTAAGGAACATGGGTTGACTTGGGAGTAAAGCCACAGGTGGACAGTGAATGGCCCCTCCCATAGGGAATAAAAGAGGAGCAAAGGGGGAGTGGGGTTTTGGAGGAGACAATTAGTTCATTTGGGTGAAGATCTGTTCCTGTATTCTTGCCAAGTATTGTTTGCTACAGTGTGGCATCTGAAAGATATCGGCCTGGCAACTCTCCAAGCCCGATAAAGGTCTGTAATTGTGAAATATCTGGAAAGACCGTTGGCCGGGACTTGTTCCACAAGTCCTGATCTCTGCCTTAGATGTTCATGACCAAACTTTAGTCTGGTCCTGAAGTTCTTTCCTCCAGGCAGACCTCCCATCTAATTTTTGCAGGTTCTTTCTAATGGTAGACATATACACTTTTGACATCATTAGTGATAAGAATTATCATAGCTCATATGATAAAATTTGAGGGTTCTCAGAGATTTATTCCAGCAATTTGCATTCTGCTCTTGGACTGAATTTGTTGGGATAGCCTGGCCTGGGCTAGTTGGCAATTATTTGTATTTTCCATTTGTAGATAATCTTCCAGGTAGTGGAATGATTGGCCCTCTCTTTAAATCCTCCCCAGACTTATAAAGAGTCTACAATATTTTTTCTGAGCTTCAAAAACTCTTTCAATCTCATAGTGATAAGACACACTTTAGCAGCGAAGACCACCTCAAACTAAGCATTCAGTTTAAATAAAACTGGTTCCTTCAAGATCCTTTCTAATGATGCTCTACTCACTGCCACCTAATCTGGTGCACCTGATTCTAATTTAGGTATTTGAGGCAGCCATAAATATACTTACTTTTTCCATGCGCGCTATTTACATTTAAGTTACACAATGAACTACAAAATTTAAATGGTATGTATTCATTACATTCAATTATTTTTATCAATATTGTTGAAATGAACATGGAATAACTGTTGAAATAATAATAAATTTCAATGGGACCTAACTTACTTTTTCACATGGCTGAATGTCATATAAAATATATATCAGCTTCTCCAATCATTCCACAATGTAAGATTGGACAGGATGTGTTTCTGGCAATTTTCTAAACATTTGCCTTACACAATAATTTTCACTATATATTTAAATGACTCCTGTAATTTGTTAGATTTATATCCCACTTAAATAACTCAAGGTGGTGAACTTTCCTTCTCCTATTTTTCCCAAAGCAACAACTCTTTAAGGTGTGATGGGCTGAGAAAGAGTGACTGGCCCAAAGTCACTCATCTGGCTTTCATGCCTAAGGCAGAACTAGAACTCCTGGTTTCTGGGCCAGCGTCTTTCACCATTAGTATGGAAGGATTTTGTTGGTTTGTGGGCTATAATGATGCCAAAGAGTTGGGTTAGGCTGTTGGTGGTTTCTGAGATGCTTTTGATGTATGAAAGAATTATCCTTTTCATGACTTGCAACCCTTGAACTGTGAGTATTTAATTGAATAGGCCTTTTTTAATGAAGTTGCATGGATATCCATTGATTTGAAAAATATGTAATTAATCTATTTTTGTCTTCTGTAGTACTGAATTATTACACTGCAGTTTTTTTCTAACCTTTTTTTTTTTTGCTTAAGATGAAAATGTAATTTACATAATGAATCCATAGTTGGGGTTGGGAGGATTTTCATACACCATTATTCTTATACTTCATTTGTCCTGTTTGATTAGATTATTTAAGAGTTTTTTTTCATTTTGCTATCCAATTTGGGTATTGGATTTGGACTTATGAGACTGTACGTCTCCCTGAGTTTCAAGCATTATTTTGCTATTAGAATATATTACATTATGAGAGTTATTGACTCAAAATAACTCATCCTTTATTCATGCTAAAAGGAGGATCAAAATATAGTCTCTCAGCTTCTGCTACAGCATTTTAACTCCTATACCAAACTATTTCTCCAATTTCAGTTGCTTAATACTCCCTATAATTTAGTCCTTTCTGGAGCATGCTGTGTTCTAGACATGGAACAGCTCAACATTCTGGTTTAGTTTCATCTTTTTCTCTTGGGATTAGCTGCAATTTGGGTCTCAGTTTTTCTTTTTATCCACTTGTTTTTCCAAAGTAGTTTTGATAATAGTCCTTTGATGGGTTCTGGTTTTATAGTTTGCCCCAATTTATGTTTTGTTGTTGTTGTTGTTGTTGACTAGCTGGTATTAAGTCTAAGGTGTGCATTCACTATTATCAGATGTATCATTTTCTGACTGCTGTCTTCTGCTATTTTCCATTTGGTTGCACCACAACCAAATGGACTCACAACTTCTGAACCTAGCCCGCTCTTTTAAGCAAAGAAATAGCACATTGTATCAACTCACACAATTGTACATTATTCATCAAACCTTGATTCAGCCACCCATGTCCAACCTATGCTGTACATATGTAAACAAGAGATTTAGTTGTGCTAAAGGACCACATCATACAATGTTATTCTTTGCTTAGTGTGATAAGTGAACCAAGACATTTAATTAACTTGCTGTGACTAGCTTCATTGTTAAAATGTTCAAAACCTAAAAATATGAACAGGAAGAAAGATTCCTGTAACCAGTGTATAAAATCAATACTGATAATTTATTTAAAAGGCACACATAGCTTACTATTCATTGTAGGAATAGAGCTGTGTTAGTATGGTAACAAAGAACAGAAATTTGTAGGAATCATTTCAGATTGCACCAGTAGAGCTAAACCAATTTCATTGTATACATGTACAATGACAATAAAGGCAATAACAATAAACACATTTTATTAAAAGACATGAGCTTTCTTGATCTACAGTTCATTTTATGAAAGCTTATGCCATGTAATAAAATTTGTTACTTGAAAAAGGGCTACCAGATTCCTGACATTACGTTTCCATTAATAATAGTAACTTAGTTTGACTTCGATTGCTGCTTACTTTGCAATGGCATCACAAAAGGCTGCTTGTTCTTGATTTTGCCATTCAACATTTTTTAGAAACTTGTTTTCTCCTGGCAGGCTACTGGTCCCATTGTCTGTCTGAAATGTAAGGATAAAAAAGTGAAATGAGAATAATAAAATATATAATTATACCGTATATAATAATATACAGGAACAGTTTAGAAAGCTGATCTATATTGACCCATTTACTAATGGAAGTAATTTTCTAACAGAAATGAACAGTCTATGCTCTATTAATGCAGAAGGTCACACATCCTAATGACCAATGCTGCTTTCAACTAGCAACTTTCAGCTGGTACAGAAATACTGGTGATGAAACAAGTGAAAGAAAGCTCTCCAATTTTACTACATCCACCAAAGAAAAAAACGTAACGGTAGTTTTTGCTATTGTAATAAACATGGGTTGAGTCTAAATTTAGCTGAGTTATTGATATTTGATGGAAACAAGATATTTCATTACTAACTCGTTTACTTTATAAATGTCTAACATTAGGTAAAGTGACGTTTTGGATGTTGCAGCTACATGTTAAGATATATACATGTATCTTAAAATGATGAGTTTTAATGCCAACTGTAAGGCTTCCTCCAACTGTAAGACTTATTTCCAACAAAGGTGGCTTACCAAAGAGAATACAGAAGTATTCTAAATTTTTCTTACTGGATTTTGGTTAAAAAAAGGGAAGTCAATGGAAAGGCTTAGGTAGTTTAACAGCCTAAAGCAGTAATTTCTGAAACCATAACACACTGAATTTGGCAAAGTGGTTGTACAACAGATGTTTTGTCTAAAAGCGTCTCTACATGAGCTAATTAGGAAGGGATTCCCTGTAATTTTAGGTTACGGTGGAACTCAGATGTGCTTGATATGCTTTGTAATTTCTTTAAATTTTCCCAGACACTCTGATTCAAAGATTCCATTCCACAATATTCAAGAAAAAGAGCCAAGCTACAATGTGGCAAAAACTGAAGTGCCATAAGTGTCTCTGCTTTTTTTGACATTTCTCTCCAGTTAAGGAAAAACAGTGCTTAATTATATTAAAGCAAATTCTCCTAGAAAACTTCTATTTAAAAGTAATAAATGTATCAATATCTAGCATAAACCTTATTAAAGCATGCCTGTGGGCTCCACTAGATTTTGCCCACCTGCCTTAGAAAACTATTGTTTTAGATTGAAGAGTACCCTGGTGCACTGGGATCAAGACTTAAACCAATTTATTTTTGGTACATGGGTAATTTTTTATTACTTATGAGCACTATAGCAAAAATTTGGAGAATAGAAAGTTGTACGTGTGCATACGTACACGCACGCAAATGTATACACACATACAAGCTTTCTTAGTTCCAACTACATTTGCTTAAATATATCCAATGTAACATAAAATATTATTAGGTTACTATGAGGCTCTCGTGGTACTAAATTTTGAAATGCCTAGAAAGTGAGGATATTTCAAAATCCAATAAATCATTTTGTTCCTGTTATGGAAACATGTGAGCAAATATTTATAGAGCTGTTCATAGTCAAGTGGGTTCATAAAAGACAATTTGAATACTTTGAGAAGAGGACTTGCAACATTCCTGCCACCTGTGCCATTTTGTGTCAGCCATTATTACAGCCACTCATTTGCTTCTGATTTAAGGGACATGTCACATGATTATGTCGCATCAGGAAATGTCTAATTTAATATTGCCAAAGAAACAGCATATAATTAAACAACATTTTCTGAATAGCAAACAATGGAGCTGGGCTAGTCCTTCTTTTGGCAAGCTGTATAGCATTGAAACAGCTAGTACCAAAATCAGGCTAGAAAAGATAATTAAAATAGTATTATTTATGTGAAAAGTATTAAGTACTCCCATTTAAGAACATGTTCTGTCCTTAGGTCAAATTTGTATGCAAACCGGAACCCTATTATTGTATATCACTGTATAATAAATTAAAACCATTCTGTATTTGACTTCAACTACTGTGTCTTTGACTCAAATTTTGTTGCAACATGTTCCATTCTTAATTATGGCTCACCCTTAAACCAGAGCATTATTAACCTGGGGACTTGCTGTATTTTCAAAACCATATAAAAATTATTGCGATACACAGATTTTTAGTTATCAAAAGTTTCTTGCAAGAATTAGGCATTTCAAGATCCCATTTGGAATACATAAGAGGATAAATAAAAACACACACATGTTGAATGTTATTGGTTGTTAATCTTGAGGAATATTAACAAATAGGATGCTGCTCTACACCTATTTGTACAATCACAAGGGAACTTTTTTGTCTAAATTTGGTAAGAAAAGTTTGCAAAGTAACATTTGCATTTAAATGGAATATATATTTTAAAGATGTTTACCTGTGAAGTTTGGCCCTGTAATTTAGCAAGCTGAGCAGTTCGAATGTTTAAAGACTGACTTCTTGTAACTGTTGCCTCAGAAGCAGATTTTCCACTAAGCTTTCTTTCAAGATGGCTCTTTCCTGGAGATTTCTCTTCCAGTAGCACAGCGTCCCAAGGATCTTCTACAATTTTAGCATTCATTATCCTTCCTCCATCTTCTGAATTATAAAATATATCTAGATTGTCCACCTTTGGTTTACTTAAAGGATCTAAATCCAACCAATCAAATTTACTAATATCACTGGAGCTTTCGGAGGTTGGCAAACTAAGAGTAGGTTTAGCACCAGTCATCTCTAAGTCTGTCTTTGATTTCCCATTTTTTTGAAATTCTGAAGTACTTGCAATCTTATCAAATACTTTTGCCATTTCAGGAGAAAGTGCTGAATGATACATAGGTACACTTCCTTGTGGATGGAAACTTGAAGTAAATGGCAGTGGGTATGAAATGTATTGAGACCTTTCTGGAAGACAAAGATAGACAGGCTTTGTAGATTGGCAAGTGGATACACCTGGATGAAAGCCATTCTGAAAGATACCAACTTGTTTGGTGAAAGAAGGTACAGAGTAAACAGAAGATCGGGCACTACTGGAAGACCCAGGCAAACTAGATGTCCACTGCCCGCTTTGAGAAACAGGGTGAGAATAAAATTGTGAAGATGATGCCCCAAGAATCTGAGTGGCTGACAATGTAGATGGTTTGTGGGATTCAAGATTTTCTTCTAAAAGAAGTTTCTCTAATTCAGCACATGTAAGTTTGTCTATGTCAATTGAATTTAACTTATCATCCACCTTCCTCTTGCCATCAGACTCTGGAAACACCATAAGATCATGATCTTGTTTCCTGCAGGACTGTACACTTGGCCAAGAGTAGCTTAAGGTATCACTCTTTTGTCTACTGTCAACCACTACTCTTTCTTTTTGCATCTTAGCCAGGGCTTCAGCTTCCATTTGCAGTGCTTCTTCTTTGTCCACGTCTTTGGGTCTTGCTGGATCCAAAACTGGTGATGAACGTTGTTTAAATTCATTGCTGCTAGATATCTGGGCCATTCTGTGAAAGCAGATGTCCGTTAACGATTTCAATTCTTCTTCTGAAACTCTTTGGCCCAAAAACGTTCAACAGATTCAATAAAACTAGTGGAGGGGAAAAAACATATAATACTGAAAGTATTTACAAAGTCACTTTTCTCCAGTTCTACTTTAAAGTTCTGTCTATTAGGGCTATATAGGTATTTGGATCAGAAGCTGGAAAGGTGCTTTTGATTCACTATGGACATGCTTGCAGGCAGCAGCTTCCTACAAATGCCACAACTTTTCCCAGGCTTACATGATAGCCTTGAAAAATACCTGAAGCACTGACAGGATGCAACTATACTATCCTATCTTTAACTCTTTATTTCAAAGAAGTGTTTTTCTGAGATCTTATGGCTAGTGTATAAGATCAGAAAAAGTTACTGCTTGTCTAAGGAGCCACTGACAGCTACAACAAATATACTCACACCCAGATGTGAAGCACTTTTCCTGCTTTGGATCTATATTATTATACATTCCTACCCAATATATAAAGGCATTAAGAATTTGTACATTTGGAAATATTGCGATTAACAACTATCCTTGACTTAGTTTCTCATATCAGATGATTATTCATCTATATTATTCTGAAGTATGACACTCTAAGGCAGAGGTGTCAAACTCACATCGTCACAGTGGCATCACATGACATATCAGGACTTTTCCCCCCTTCGCTAAACCGGGTGTGGCCAGCACGTGATGCATCCAGATCACGGGCTGGGAGTTTGACAGCCCTGTTCTAAGGTATAAATGTAAAAAAAAAATTTTTTTTTATGCTATTCAGTGTTTCATCTTTATGTCACTGAGATATACAGCCCTAAGAACTGCTGATGCATCGTTTCCCCTTAAAAGTAGCCTATTTATCAATCTCTTCCCCTCTAGACTAATAGAAGAGGACCCAGAGTTGACAGTGTCTTAGTTTCTCAGAGAGATTAAAAGATAATCACCAAGCTCCAGCTACTTGCACTTATAGATTATATGAAAGTGCCTTCTGTTCATCCACTCACAGCTTACCTGTCAGGGGTGATTCTGCTTAAGGCCTTTAGGCAAGTAGGCTGGGTTAAGGTCATCACAGGCTTCTAGCTTTCTTCCATTATTCCCACCAAAGCTGGGCAAACTGAAGGACTGGGTAGTACTAGGATTAAGCAAAAGAATATGGTTGATGGAAAAATGGGAAAACGTAGAATATATATAATATGGCACAACTAATATTGCATATTGTATGCCAAAGTCATCAATTAGACATAATTCATAATTCTTCTTTAGATGAGCCATTAGTGTTAAAGAACTCTATGTGCTTTCGAGTAGCCTTATCGTATCAGCGCTGAATTCCAGTTTGTTTCTTATTTATTTAATCAAATAAATCAAGTACCCAACTCAACCGACTCTGGTCAGTTTGCAACAAAATCAGCCAATACAAAACCCCAGTAAGTTCCAATGAAGGGCAGAAACCAAAAAGAAAACTGATAACACAAAGCTATAAAACAAAAAACAATCCCCCCTTGCCAACTCTTTAACCTAAACCCTGAGGAAAGAGTCCTATTTTCAAGACTCACTTAAAAAACACTAGGTGATGCAAACTTCTGGAAGGATACCATTCAATAGGGCAGGTGCCACAACAAAGAAGGCATGATTCCTTGGTCCCAACAGATGACATTTTTTCAAGGAGGAGTCTCAAAACATGCTCATCATGCTGGTCTTTACAAGAGTGGGCAGAGACAACGAGAGAAGGGCAGTCTCTCAGGTAACTGAGAGATCATGAATGGCTTCATAGATCACCGTCAACGTCATAAATTGCACTCAAAATCTCACTAGTAGCCATCCTACTGGGCTAGAATTTGCAAAAAAAAAATCTACTAATTTGCTGCAAAACCAGCAGATATAGCTATAAAAAGGCAAATTAAAATTTAAGATCTGCAAGTATAGTTTCCAAATAATGAAGGAATATTTCCATTTTAATCTACTCAGATCAGACCATACCTTGACTACTATTCTCCAGAATACACTAAAGAATTTTTAGAAAATGATAGAGATTCAAAAACATGCAATGAAGATTAGGGGAAAAAAAAACAAATGAAAATAGATCAAAGGAAGAGAAGACAGAAGGGGGAATATGACACTATTCTTTATGTACACAAAAGGATTTCCTCAGGTCAAGAAACATCTTGTGTGTGTAAGACAGGAGTTAATACTGTAGATTTAAGTTACAGAAAGATAGAAACCAATTAAATTTTAGAGATAAAAAACCCAATTATTCATAGAGGTGGCATGGTCTTCTTCAGTGAGGAGTAATTACATACTGGGCAACCCATGGCATTGTTATTTCATTGTTTTAAAGATATTTCTATACCTAGAAAGAAAAACAATGGCTACAGGAGGACAAAAAAAAATCAATGGGAACAACTTCTGATCTCCTGTGAGTGGCTGGGAAGGGAACAGAGAATGATGTTCAAATGATCGTACCAGCATGGTGGCAGCACTGAAGGAGCCACAACTTCCCTAAGATTCTGGCATTCGGTAAGTTAACCCATTTGATGTGCCTTGACTGAAAAGGTTTTGCCCTTTGATACACCATTTGGCTCAGTTAAAGGTTACAGGTATGTTTTATTAGTATATAGCTATAATGCAAACAACAAACAAACTTTGAAAAAATAACTCAGCAACTATGATTATGATGTAAGCAGTTAGTTCAGAAGCATATTATCAAACTAGTAAGGCTGATAGTATTTTTTTTTATTTGCTGTACTATATCACCTGCCTCAGGAAAAACAGATAAAGAAATCTGGCTTAAGAACAGCTGTTCACTTGTATAATTCTGGCAGTTAAAACAAGTAAATAATATAATATGTACTGCTTACTTTTATATCGCCACAGAATTAGTACTTGATGAGAAATCACTTCAGTATCTTTATGTAAAAGCAAATTATTGAAATCATGCATCACACTGTCCTGATCATTAATACAACTTAATGTTGGCCTAACAAGCAGGTGATTTGTCTCTTCCAATCCAAGGTCTCCTACCTTTCCTAATGAGAAAAAGGGGTTTTCAGTCTTTGAAGCATTGTGTCAGAAAGTTCTACTAGCAGTAGTAGAGTTTTCAGCACAGAAACAGCTCTAAAACTTAATGCTTTGGGAATCCTGCAAGATATAAAATAAATTGCCTGAAGTTTTATGGTAGAGCTAACAAGGAGAAACAGAATATTGCTTTTCAATTTGAAAAAAACCCGGACAAGAAGTTAATAAGATGCACTAGAATATCAAATTCAAATAGGAAGGAACTACATTCGAGTATCCATTCAGTTATGGAGCTTGCTACACAATTGTGCCAACAAGTCACAGAACTGTGTTTAGCACAAAGCATTCTTTGTATGATAAAATATGTAATACACACAACTGCACGTGCACACACCAGCAAAGCTTGTTATAAGTAGTAGTAGTACTGGAATAACTTCACCAGGTGGCAGCATCTAGCTGCCCTTGTCTAGCTCAAAATATCTAAGCAAGGATCAGTCTGGTTAAAGATCAGGCCTGGCTACTTGGATAAGAGACTACCAAGGAATATCAAGACTGCAGGCTACACTAAGAAGCTGAAAAATAACCCAAATGAAAGTTATCCAACAATAAGAAAATAATATAAATGCATGGATATGTCCATGAAGTTACTAGATGCACATCCATGAACACTACCTACTAGTCAGAAAACTTTTTACTCTAATAACACAGGGAATGACAACCATAGTTTCAAGTGGAAACTGGTTTTTTTGGTAAATTTTATTTGAGTTTTCACAAAAAGAAAAAAATACAAATAAAACATCTTTTTTGAAAGTACCGTAATCCCGGGTTACATTTCTTCGTGCAGACACAAATTCAAGTTCATGCTCATTTTTATATTCTATTCCATATCTTATTACTATTTTATATTTTCTGCATAGCTTCTCCCCTCTTTTAATTTTCTCAATTTTATTTTAATTATCTCATCTCAATTCAAATCATTATATTTGTATTTTTTTTGTCCTGTTTCAATTATCTATTATCTTTTCTCATTAAACAAAATTTCTCCTGTAGTTACTGATTGGAGTATGATGCCTTTATATCTTTTAAGTTTATCCATTTAACTCTTATTTAGGCTTCAATATATACCCTAAAGTTATAACATTCAATATAATATATAACTTCCATTCGGATTCTGCTTGGTACATTCTTAAAATATACACTATATTCTTAAAAAAAGAAAAAATTATAAATGTATGTAATTAAAACAACACATTCCATTCCAATTCAATTCTATCATTAATATTAATATTCATTAAAGTCTTAACTTTAACATTACTTTTCAATTAAATATCATACTTCTATGGGAACAATTATAAGCTTTCCATAATTAATTCCCTCCCCATCTTCACTTATATTTTATAAAACATTAACTAATTAAAATGTTCCCGTTCCTTCCTAATTCAATTTTCTCATTTATTTTATTTCACTTATTTTATTAACAAACATTTCACTAAATTACACTATTTTATCCCTCATTTTAATCATACATTGTTTCCAATTTTCTAAAGTTATTTCTATTACTAATATAACAATACAATCTTATGTACCTTTACAGAATCCCTTTTTCAGTTAGATTTTCACCCATTATCTCTAAATAGGTCCTGTTTCTCTATATCTTGCTCCGGTCCTTTATAACTTCTTTTCCTTTCCTTCTTCCCTCTCTTCTTCTCTCTCCCCTTTTTACCCCCTTGTCTCTCTACCTCTATTTCTCTCTTCTGTATTCCCCTTTTCTGTTGGTTTCCAGTATTATACTTATTTTTTGAATTATTTTTCTTTTCTTTGGTTGTTTTTTTAAATCTTAAATTCTCCATTCTCTTTCCCCACTTTCCTTTTTCTTCCCCACATGAAATTACTTGTTCATTAAAGATGGCTTCTTCTTTATCCCAGTCTTCTTGTTTTGCAGACGTTTCTTGTTGTTTCTCATAGTTCCAAATCTCCATTTCTAAGAATTGAAAAACGAAGCCAAAAGAACCCTTCCCTTCTTGTGCATCTTCTCTGTACTTTTAAAGTTCCATTTTCAATTCATCCAGAAGTGGTGCCATTGTATAAATTTTTAAACAACCACCCGATTAATTTTAGTCATTCAAATGTAATAACCAAGAATCCAAAGATCACCAAATAATCCAAATACACGCAAGCTGTTTGTTTTTGCTCTTTTTTTTTTCACTTTCTCTTCTTGGGGTTACTGTTTAGTTACAAAGTTTCAGTTAAAATGTATCTTTTAGAAGTCTTGTTGAAGTTTTACTGTAGATTCTTTTTAGTTCCAGGCAGTCTCCTCCCTCTTCCAGATCCTGCCCTTATTTTTTTCTCTCCCTTCCTGCTTATGAAAAAAAAAATTTTTAGTGTCCAGAAATCTTTATTATCCCTTTGGCATTTTATTTTATTTTCAGCTTAATTGCCTATTGATGTCAAAGCGGATTTTTCCGATTTCTTATTTAAGTCTCTTTGTTGTCAGTATAGGGAAGGAGAGAGAAGAAGAAAAAGCCAAACCTTTCCCTTTTCACTTTCCTTCGCTGCTTCCGACTCTTCTTTGGGAGCGATGTTATTTTTTTGTAAGTTTAAATTCCAGGGTACCTTAGTTGTTGCTTTCACAATTTAACCCGGTCAGTCAAAACTTTCACTTCTTATCTTCCTCCTGCACATTCTTTTCCGGTCGAGTTCTTCTTTGTGGTGGCCATTTCTGACCACCGCTGCAACCGCCTTCGGGAAAGGGAGTAATGGCCAGCTGAGGAGGAGAGATGCGGCTCTCCTCAACCCTGCTGGCGGTCTCCCCCCTCTTCACCACCTCTACGGGGTGGCTTAGCCCCGAAACCAGCCGGCTCGGGGTGCTCCAGCGGCGAGCCCAGACCGAAACCACGCACGATCGCAGATTTCTATCTGTCGCCGAAGAGACTTCAAACCGGAAGCCAAAAACCCCAGAAATTTTGTATTCAGACAAATCAGCCATCAATAAACAAATAAACCACATTTATGCACTATTCAAAAGAATCAATAAAAAGGCTAAGAATGGAACAAGAACATATCCTCTCCAATACCCAGATAAGGCACCAATACCCAGATAAGCAGGGTTTAACACCAGATAAACAATCCAGACAAGAACAATACCCTAAGCAAGGAACTAACAAGAATAAAAATCACATTCTTATCAATCACATTATCAAAATTCTGATGCCTGGCACCACACATCCCCTTTATGAGAGGGTGGGGGTGGTGCTGCAATTATCTCACCTACCTTTTTCACCATCTCAGTTCCCCACCCATCCACCAGCACACACAAACCTGCTGTGGCCCTGGATTCCTTGGCCGGCTCCCTGCTTGCTTCTTCTTCCTCCAATATGCCTGGAAGGCCCACTATACCCAGATCCATTCATCTTTGCTTTTTTGTACTACTGCTGACAGGTGAGCTAAGGCCAAACCAAGGCCTAGGCAGACAGCTAGCAAATGTGATGTTTCTGAAGGGTAGAAAAAGACCGTATGTAGCCTTCAAAACAATTGCAAGAAAGGGGAATTCCTGCAGCAGGCTAGAGAAAGGAAGCTTCGATGCTGAGGATCTGAGCTTTCTTTCTCTAGCCCAGCATGGCAGTTCCCTTTCATACATGGAGGGCAGGGAAACTCCTGTGGTGAGCCAGAGAAAGGAAGCTCAGATTTCCACGATCCAAATTTTGTTTCTCCAGACCAGCACAGTCATTTCTTGCCTAATGATGCAACTGGGAACCAGGATTGGCTTAATAACCACAATGATTTACACTGGAAATTCCGGTCCCAATTGCAATCGTAGGCAGAGCACTGTTTTGTGTATTCTCTTCTATTAAGACTTTTATCTTTCTTTTTTTCTTTTTTAATGTAATCGTAAGATTAAACTGGAAGGCACTGTAATGTAGTGACAGAAATATAGTTTTGGACTATATCTAAAATTCATAGTATCAGCACACAGGCAACTGTCATACCTAATAAGGTACACTATCTAAATTCTTTGAAAAACTTGAAAAGTTATTTAACTTTCATAATACTAGAGGACTGGAAAGTGACCGGGCTATTTCTGTCCAGGAAATGTTATAGTTGGTTTGCTAGCCTCAATCAGTGAATAGTACTGGAAATTGCATCAGCTAATTGTTTGGCTAGCAAACAGTACTCACTGTCTCTGAACTACAATTCTGAGAATTGAGTGATTTACAACCACCAGCTTAACTGGATTACTATCCAATTAAGGATCCATTTTATGAGTGCTGAGTTTCAGTTTATGGGCCTTTGTTTCCTTTCTTACTAGAATTATTTTCTAGTTCCTGGTCAACTAGGAACTCAACAACATATATTATGTATCTTCAGTGATCTCTTCAAGGGGATGTAAACTTTGCAGATTTACTTTTTCTATGAATTTTCTCTAACATACATAAAAACACACAGGGCTTGGTTCCCAAAATAATTTTATGCAGTGAACAGGGCAAGGCTGAGATAGGATCTCCCCAACTTTCCCTTCGGTACATGAACATGACATATACCACTGGTCAGGCCAGCCCCAATGTGCCCAGCACTTTCTTAGTTGTTGCCACTAATAGGTAATTGCTACAAATATTTATGTGTCCCCAACTTCCATCAAAATCATATTACAAAATCAAATTTTGCTAATTATCATCTTTTACATTCATTTAATTAGAATTCTGCTGTATATTTTCCTAGATAGTTTTTCTTATCACTCAAAGAATTTATTTATGAAGCCCTGGACAATGTATTTCAACAAAAAGCAAGTTTCTTTAGTTTAACAAGATTTATTGAAAGATGGAAGGAAAGAGATATAGGATTCTCAACAAATGAACTGCTTTCACTTTAGAATCCAATTTATCTTTAGGTGGCTAAACTGAATATTTTTAAGCCTTTTACTCATAGTCTTAATATGAACTGGTTAAAAGGCTCCAGTTTTCTTAATGGATAACTGAGGAATGCCCAGTAGTCAGCATGTGAACGTCCCTGAACACAGCATTATACTTTCCCTTTGTGTGAGAGAATAATAACAGCATTCTTCCATGTATCAGGCACAAATGCATCTTCATATACATGTGAAACAAGTTGTAAGTCCTTACATCAGTCAACCAGATCAATATTTGAACATTTCTCCAATTACACTATTTCTGCTGACTTAATGTTTTTCAACGTTCTCATAATATTTATCAGTTTTCTTTTAGTGTTCTTTTTTTCTTGGACACCAACGTTTGCATTGCATTTGTTTCAATTCCAGCCTTTGAGATATCACTATTATTTCCATGCAAATGTCTAAAACATTCTTTTGCATATTCTCTCATTTTGGTTTCATCTCAAATCATTTCATTATTTTTATTTTTTAATTGCACTCACTGTGTTGGAAGCTCCTCAGATTGGTCCTTTCATCCATTTCCATGTTTTGTTAATCAAAATTGCTTTGCATTTTCCCTGTCTCTTTTAATCTTAATCATTTGATTACAGCAGTCTTTTTTGTCATGCTCATTATACATTCCATCCTCTTTTCTACAAGCAATAATTCTGTACATTTTGCCTTAGCCACAGCCTCTTTACTTTGTCATTCCACTAAGCATCCGTGTTCACACACTTCCATTCTTTCTATTACCATAATTCTACATAGTTCTGTGGCACTTTGTGATGTAATTCTTTTCACTCCATTCCAAACAGCTTCTGGATAATATTTTCTTATAAACTACCTTCAATTTATTCTGTTGTGAGTTTAATCTATTCTTTAATAGTTTTTAAAATACGACACATACTTCTTTTCCCAAAATGATTCTACTTTAATTTCTTTCCTTTTCTTCCAAGTCCATTTCTCTGCCAGAATCTACATTCAGAATCTCTCCTCATCCTTGTATCTTTCAATAATTATCTCAATATTTTATCATTAAAAATCAAGTAAATCATAACTTAGATTTATGTTTCAGATTTACCATCTGTACATACAAATAGATTTATGCTTGAAACACATATTCAGAGCAGAATTATTTCTAAGCAGACTGCTGATCAACATTCTCAACAACTGAGCCTATACACACACTTCCTATGTGTATTTGTCAATTCTCTTCCATAAGACCAGACTACTGTTGTTTGGATGTATTACATACTTTTCATTTTTTGTAACTCTACAGATACATAGCATATTTATTTTTCTTCCACTGTACTTGTTCATTTGTGGCATTCCTAATACATTGCAAGTTAGTCTTCCCCATGCTTTTATCAAATGTGCTCAGTGATATTGACCTCCACTATTCATCACTGTATTTAGTTAATCCAGGCTTTCATATTGTGCTTTTTCGGCAGACATGGAAGTTATAGATGAGGTTAACTAAATCAATCAGTGCCATGTGCAGTATGCTCTACTAACGATAAGAATAGTACTGATCAGATGGTACATGCCACAAATGTTTCTGACACCCAGTTTCACAGAATACAGACAAAAGTCTTGAATAAAAATACCTTTCCAGCCACCATACTGACATGAACTCAGGATGTTTTCAGATATTTTACATTAAGCATTTCTTACACTGCAATGCTCATCCAATGAAAGTAACAAAAATATTGCTAGCTCAACAGAGTTTCAGTGACTTCAAGGAATAATCTTAACATAAGACACACACTCGCCCAGCTCAAATAAAATAAAATATAACTTGTATATCACCTACAATGTCCCTCAACAACAAATCAGTGGGCTAGTGAGAGAAACTGACTCCAAGGCACCAAATGAATTCTGTGGCTGAGAATGGACTTCATCCTGGCCTTCTACAAGAGTAGTTCAATATTTTAACCACAACTGGTTGTTACTACCCATGTTTCCCTGAAAATAAGACCAGGTCTTATTTTCTTTTGGGCCCCAAAATAAGCACCAGGGCTTATTTTCAGGGGGTGTCTTATTTTTTTCCATGTACAGGAGGTCCACTTCTTCGCCCCGCACAGGCTTACCTCAGGGCCCCGCAGCCAGGCCATCCGTGCCCTGACACTGCCTTGCTTTGCGGCCACAGCACACCACTCGGCCTTCTACTCCATTGTGGGCATGAGCAAGCAGAAGAGGCCACGGACTCCTGGTGCACATGGCTGCTGCTGCTGCGAGGCAGGTGTCAGAGTGTGGATGGCCTGGCTGCAGGGGCCCTGAGGTAAGCCTGTGCAGGGTGCATGGGGCAGCTTCACCACCCCATCTCACAGCCACGATACCACGAGCAACCAGACAGAATGGGCAGCCAGCCAGCTGCACAGGCTCTTATGTAGGACTTATTTGGGGGGAAGGGCTTATATTAGGCACACACACAAAACACGCTAGGTCTTATTTTTGGGATAGGTCTTATTTTCAGGAAAATGGTATGTTACATTGAATAGTGCTGTTATTAAATTATATTAGCTAGTCAATTAAAGGAAGAACACCTGTGTATTGTTTCTAACTAGAGTTTTGTTAATAATTATACAAATTTTCAAATCCCCATCACCATTTTCTCACTTCTCTTCACACAATTGCTGTGTGTATACATCACTCTCTTTTCCTCAGACCATTCTCTATGCAACTGAGGCAGCAGGCTATAGTCCACAAAACGAATGTGTGAATAGACACATTAATCTTTCCAACTCTTTGTTGTTTCTACAATACTATTTCATTTGGTTGATGGAGCTTAATTTTTCCAACATGCTCTTTACTGTTTGCATATCAGTGTTGAACAATGAAGCAAATGAAAAAAAAGTTTTTTAAAAATGATAATCTTTGACAAGCTGACTTAGGGGCTAAACCCAGAAACCACTGTGAATAAAAGAGACACACCAAGGTGCTGTAAGCCAATGGTGGAGGATGCTGTTTGAATGCAGAGTATTCAAGATTCATTCTTGGGCAAATATGTGTAGGGCTAGAAGGGAGAGTTCTTTTTTTCAAACATTTAAGAGCTGCTGCCAATTAATATAGAATATAGAAACAGACGGGTGGTCTGATTCAGCCTATGGCAGGTTTATGACATCAGAACATTCAAATAACAACCTCAACCTACTATGGTAACCTAGTGATTTTCTGATAGCATGGCGAGACCTTCAATTTTTCAGCAGTTAAGTGGCAGGAGTAGATATGACATGAAAGTCTGCCACAAAAGGACAATGGAATGTGGTGGGTGGAGAACAAAATTCCTAGGGGATGGGGGGGGGGGAGAATCTGGTACAAAGATATGTAAGATATACAGTAAAAATTCACTGAGCACTGGAGAAAATCTTAATTTTCTTCTCTGAAAGCAAGTATAAAAACTTTCACTTGTGTTTGTCCTTTACAGTTTTCTAAAGTGTAAAAGCAAGACAAAATAGGTTTTGATTCTACAAGAAACAAAGCTTAATTTATTATAGATTTTAAACTAAAATAACCAGCAATGCATGTTCAAATATACAGTATTATGATTGCAATGGTTGTAGTTTGTTTTCATTGTACATACTAAATATAAAAAAACATTAAGCTTTGCTAAGATGCTCCAAAAATGGTATTTCTGTATTTATATGTGCACTGGGACTTGGGACAGAACTGCATGCAAAAGATGCTTTCTTGTGGCTCTTAAAAAGACATTAACATATGCAAGTGCAGTTTAACTAGTTCCATTCTTTTCCAGTAAAACCCTGCCAATTTCCTCAATTCAGTAGCCTTGTAACAAGAAGTGGATAGTTTTGTATTCAAAACACAACTGCAAGAAGTATGGTTATACATTCATAATATAGCTTCCTATAAAAAGGCTAGTAACTATGAGAACTGAAAATAACCGTATGCGTTTTCACATTACAAAATAATCACCCACATCTGAAAAGTCTGAAGCATTTCATCAATGTATTTTTAAGTTCAAAAAATACTTTTAAATCACAACATTCCAAGAAATATTTTTTTTTCAGCCTCTGAGACAAATAAACTGAAATGTGCTAACTTTGGGACCCTACAAGTAATGAATGACAATCCCATATACCTTGTATTTACAAAAATGGTATCAAATACTGTAATAAAACAGGAATGAAAGAAAGTTCCATGCAATTCTATGACTATATATATGAGAATAATACCGGTACACGGTTTTGGGAGTTTTGTTAGAGCATAAATACCATGTATAGACTAACATGGGTGTTTTATATATATATATATATATATATATATATATATATATATATATATATATATATATATATATATATATATATATATATATATATATATATATATATTTTTGGAGGTTTAAACTATTTTGCTCCATTTACAGAATCTTTGGCCTTTGTCTTCCTTTCTCAAGGTAAAATTACAGCTTCGAGGTTTGATCATTGGCAAGATTAGCCCCATTTACAACTGCTGCCCAAAATACACGACGTACACAGTTGTACCTCTCAATCTTCAATCTATGTCTCTCAATCTTCCCAAGGATGCCCACCCCATTTATTTACAGACCCCACCAACCGCAGAGCTGTGGAAACAGGCCTCGAAGACGCCAAAGGAAAGCAAAGCAACCGTCTTGTTTTCGGTACCATGTAAACAACCTTCCGCTGCGGAGAATTTCCTGCTTTGCGAGGCCGAGGAGCCAGGGGTCGGGCTGTCGTCTTAAATGCCCTCCTTGTCGTTTGTAAGGAAGCTCCCCGAGTTATACTACTCAACCCTCCTGCCCTTTTTTTCCAGACCTGAAGCCCCCCAAGCAGGCAACTGTTTTAAGGCTCGGCGCCGGGGTTTACCGGCCTTTTCGCGCGTCCCAGCGGGCTGCAAACCCAGCAACCTAGCCCCTATTCATTCCTGCTCTTCTCGGCCGGGTTAGGTGGGAAGGTCCGATTCAGGAGAAAGAGCCAAAACCAGGGAGCCCAACCATCCCCCCTCTTCCCCCGTAGGGAGCAGCCGAGAAGCCGGGAGGAAGCGAGGCCTCATCCCACCGGGAAAGGGCGACCCAGAAACCTCCCGCCAGGCGCCCCGCGTCCCCCTCTCGCCTGGTGGAAGAGCGGGGAGAGAAAAGGAAGATTTCCCCGCTGGCTCGCTCCCCCTCCAAGCCTTCCTCACCTCAGCGCGCATCCGTCCCAAAGTACCCGCCGCCGCCGCCGCCAAATGTCCTGCAGCCATTTCTCATAGTCCTCGCCGCGGACAAAAGTTATTGGCAAGCCCCCTTCTTCGCTTTCGGCATCCCCGCCTCTTTGGCTCTCCGTGCTAGGAGGGCTGGAGCACCCGCCGCCGCCACCATCCGCGCTCACTTCCGGCTCTTGGAAGGAAAGACTGGCGGAGGGAGGGAAGATCCGCGGCGGCGGCGGCAGCAAAAAAATGCCCTCTTGCCAGCGCCGCGGGGTGGCTCCGAACTCCTCCGAGGCGAGATCCGCGAGAAGCGGGGCCACGTACCTCCCCGCGAAGGAGTTGCTCGGGGGGGAGGGGAGAGGACGTCGTGATTTCGAGCCAAGTGATTGCTGACTACCTATGGAGGTGGGGGTTGTCCTTAAAAGTCAATGAGGGATGGCTGCGGCTGCCTCGGAATGACGAACCAGCCAAAAAACCCAATACCGCCCGGGGGAGTGGGGATAGTACGAACCCCGTTTATGGTTTGGTTTGTGTCGTGGGAACCCCGGGGGAAAAAAAATGGGATCGCTTCAGTCAGCTATGGAAGTAGTCCCGATGGCTATGGTTGGGCAAACGCTAACTTCTCCCGACTTGGCGTGACCGCGGCTTAACACAATCATGATTTTTTTTACTCAATCCAATTAAATTGACACACCGTGACTATTAAGCAATTACGTGGTTCCCTTTGCCTGAGCAGGACGTGCTAACTGGTCTGTTGTCGCTTAACATTGCAGGCAGATCAAGTCATGGGCTTGTTCAAAAAATCATGGTTAAAAGGCCAGTCTTAGTATTATTCATAAATACATTCATGAACTCAGCCTAAGTGACATTGCCTTTGTTGGTAAATCATGATTTACACAACCCTATTTTTCTGATCACAAACAACATGCGTTCTGGCTCTGGCAGTACCTGCTAAAATAAGCAAAATAATCTCACTAAATTGTGTTCCCTTATTCACCCTTACCTCCTTAATTAGTAAACTCTACAGAGACAGCACGGGTCAAGAATTGGTATAACCCCACTGCTTAATTTTTAATCCCTGTTTAGGGGGACGAGAGAATAATTCCTATTGTTATAATATTTACACCACCAACTACTGTTTGACAGATTTTCCTTCAAAATAAAAGAGGCTGTATTTGTAGAAAAACACTTGATTCCACTGACCTGAAAGGAAAACCAAATCGCTGTTTTGAAAAGCAGAGAAGACTTTCAGATAACACAGACTGTTTTTGTCAGGGATCTCACTTAAATAGGAAAAATTCAACAAGTTTTTTAGGTCTGAAGAATTAGTCATGGAGTTTCACCACCTGATTTTTATCCAATTACTGTATGTGGCTGTTAAAGGCACAGAAGGAACATTTACAACCTTTTTGATTAACCATCGTGTTACATCATTCTTTATGTATATAGTTCTAATTGTTCTGGGAAGTACTTGGATATTGAACAAACTCTGATGTCACCTGATCACTGCCCTCTTTTCATATTCATCTGCCACACAGGCCACTCAGAATGTAACTTTACAGGTGACTCATGGCTCAGGAGGGCTTCATCTATTTGTTCTAGCAGCCAATGCATGTTTCATCAACTTTAGAACAGTTAAAAGTTCAACAGCTAATACTTCCGTATTGAGAAAAGAGTAATTTTTTTTTATTTCTGCTTGTCGCACAGCTTCCTTTCCCTCCTCACCAAAAAAGAACAAAAATAAGTCCTTACAAAGTTTCCAATATTCCTTGATATCCCCCCTTAACTTTAATCATTTTCTGTATTCCAATAGTGGAATAATTAATATTTATTGTTAACTAGAACTTTAATATTTTGGATTTGAATGACTGCAAACTGTAGAAGGAACAAACTACGTATTAGTTGCTTCACACTGGCTGGATATTTCTTAGCACTGGTGATGGCAAAAGAGCAGTGGTATGATGGGCTGGATTTCATGCTTGCTTCCAGACAACATGACTTTTGTTCTTTAGGATGTGCTGTTTATGGCAGTATGTATGATGTGTTGGGACCAGGCTGAGGATGTCACCAATTTCTACTTAGGTAATTGCATTTTATGCAGCAATAAGGATGATACAATGGATATTTCTTCTGTTTGCCAACCCTTGGTTCATGACCCAAAAGGGGAATAGTAATTTATTTGGATGTTATTCCCATAAATAAAGAGAAATATATCATTACTATAATTACTATAGATGTGACAGTTTGAACTTGAAGCATGTTAAAAATATTCTCTATTAAATCAGCATATAATCCTCTTATAACAAAACCTACTTGTTGACACTTGTTTATTCTCTGATAATTTGATTTACTATATCATTACAGTACTATTCATTTTAGTATTTAGTAAAGTTATTACAATACTATTATGAACATAGAATCATAAGGTTGGAAGGGATCTTGGAGGTTTTCTAGTCTAATCAAATGTTATATCCAAAATTTCAGGAAGTATTGGTCTCTGAAATGTAATGTCTTTATATCATTAGACCATACTAAAATGTGGTAAACGGGTGGGATTCTACCGGTTCTGTCCACTTCTGTAGAACCGGTTGCTATGAAAAGCAGCAAACAGAGAGCATACATAGAACCGGTTCTATGTCTGCTGCTGTTTTGGCCCACCTGTCTGCCTGGGCTCTTACCCGACCTTTATTTCCTGCGTTTTCAACCGCAGCTGCTTTGCATGACACAGCTACGGTTGAAAAAGCAGGAAAAAAGTGCTTTTTCAACCACTGCGCACCCGCGCACAGTGCTGCTCAGCTGTCCAGTCAGCTAGATGATGATATACACGCGCGCGCAGTGTAACATCACTGAACCGGTAGTTACACCGGTCAGATCCCACCCCTGGTGGTAAATTACTGGAAAATTTCACAAATATGTGTGCTGGAATGCAAATGCAAGATCACTGAACTCTTGCAAATAGTACAGAGGAAAAAAAGCACCGAATTTACTCATGGAAAGCTAAACAAAAACAAAGGAAAAGATATGAAGTAACACAAGTATAGCATTAAAGTATTGATCAAAATGCATTTTTCCAGCTTGTTTAGCAAATAATTAAATAATACATACTAAACATATGTATGTATGTATAGTATAAATGTAATATATGTTTAACGTATCTATAAGTACCATTCAAAAATTCCTAGTAAAAATTATATACAAGAAAAAGAGGGAAACAGATTGTCATTTGTATATTCAGGTTTTGAAGACATATGATTGATTTAAATAAGTTATTAGTATAAGTTAACAACCTTTTCTCTCAGGACAGATAGACAAAACTAAAAATGAGATATATTTTTACTTCTAAAGATTTCATAATTGAGTGTATAAATGAATTGTTTTTATTAAATTTAAAATAAAGTCTATATTATATTTCTGAAAATTAATCTGAAAATTCAATATTGTATGTTATTCTATTTAGGCAAACATAGCCTCTAAACTCCACATTAATACTTAAAAATAACAATATTATGCAAGACAGACCTCCATAAAGTTGCCTAATTTGTAATATTATACATGGGGGGGGGGGGGATGAAATTAAATAAATATATGCCTGAATAAGCGTGTATAGAGCTAATATATGCCAGAGTAAACATATAGGATTAATATTTTTAAAAATAAAATACTACTTGACAACTCTTTTTAATCCCTAATTTAAAATATGGCCAAAGTCAAACTTCCTGCACATAAGATTGCAGGCAAACAATATTAGCATGAGATAACACCATTGTGTAAAGAATGTACCTGTATGGAATGAGAACTGGATTATGTATTGGTATCAGCTTGTAACACTATAAAATTAATGTGGCTTCTAGCTGACATAAAAATCTTGATTAATAAAACAGACGTTATATGAATATGTATGAAATACAACTACATTCTGTAGTCCATTTTTTTAAAATGAATATTTTAGGAAATTTGTGATAAATGTGGGAATCACAATAGAACAAGGAAAGAAAACCTTTATTATAAAATTTTATGATATTTTTCTACTTGAAAATATTTTAAAACAGCTCTCAGGTTAGATAACAAACATTCTTTAGATTTTTCCATTTGACCCACTTATTCAATAATGCCAAAGGAGTCATTCAAAAGAATACTTGCTGAGGTTATTTTTTGTTCTCATCTTGTCCATACCTCTTACAAATTTCTTTCCATATGTACACATCTCAGATTATGATTGGCCATTTGGTGCCAAGTCACTGCACTTCGAAAGAAGGAAATACAGAAGCTTCAATCTGATTGGTTGAATGCCTGCGTGTATTCTTTTCCTAAAGGATACAAGAAGCAATTACTCATTTCATAATACTCCATATTTAGACTGTCACTGCGTTTGAAGATCTTCAGTAGGGATAATCATTTACAAACGAGACTCTTGATGAACTGGAGTTTATTACTTAAAATGTATGCAATCTATGGTTCTGGGGAAAAAAATAATTTAAAACTTCTGCATGCTCCTTTCTAATTAATATTTATAAAGAATGGACTTAATTTTATCTTTACACAAGATTATAGTGTGGCTTATACAGATAATGCTCGATTTAACAACAGTTCATTTAGTGACCATTCGAAGTTACAATGGCCCACTGATACAAGTGACTTATGACAAATTTTCACACTGCTGACCATTGCAGCATTCCCATAGCCATGTGACCAAAATTCAGATGCTTGACAACTGAGTACAGGTAGTAGTCCTCAACTTATGACCACAACTGAGCCCAGTATTTATGTTGCTAAGTGAAAAATTTGTTAAGTGAGTTTTGCCCCATTTTATGACTTTTCTTGCCCCATTTGGTAAGCGAATCACGGCAGTTGTTAAATTAGAAACGGTTGTTAAGGGAATCTGCCTTCCTCATTGATTTGTCAGAAAGTCGCAAAAGGGGATCATGTGACCCCAGGACACTGCAACCATCATAAATATGAACCAGTTGTCAAGCATCCGAATGTAAATCACATGACCATGGGGATACTGCAACAGTCAAGTGTGAAAAATGGTCATACGTCAGTTTTTGGCCTGTTATAAGACTACCTGTATGTTTATGGCAGTTGCCATGTCCTGGGGTCATGTGATCATCTTTTGCAATCTTCTGATAAGCAGTGTCAATGCTTTCCTAGTATGATTTGATTGCTTATTGTACCCTATGACTATCATTAAGTGTGGTACTTTATGATTCTTGACAAATGTATCTTTTCTTTTATGTACACTGAGAGCATTTGCACCAAGACAAATTCCTTGTGTGTCCAACCACACTTGGCCAATAAAGAATTCTATTCTATTCTATGTCAGCATTCTAGCAAACCTCCATTCCAACCAATAACTCGGAGACAGACATCTCTCAAAAGTTCCTTTTATTTGGATAGTACCTGGCACATCTGTGGAATCCCGAATCTGAAGTTCCGGGCTTCCTTGCAATAAGTAAAAACTACAAATCCATCCCCTATAACCATCACCACATTACATAGCCCAATCACCATCTGTCCCAAAGTAAGACTTCCTTTTCATTGTGTGCAACATTACCTGACCTTGAATCAGCAAAAGGATTTTATTATGTCTAACTAGATATACTCCAAAGATTTCCTCCCTCCCACTTTCCCAGGCTCAATTGTGGCAGCATGGGAGCATTGGATCTCAATATGGCGTCCAAAGCTGACAGTCAATGGTGAAGCCCTATTCATTTAACAATGTTAGTAACCATGTTACTAACTTAACAGCTGTGATTCACTTAACAACTGTGGCAAGAAAGGTCATAAAAAGGGGCAAAATTCACTTTATAACTCTCACTTTGCAATAGAAATTTTGGACTCAGTTGTGGTCATAAGTCAAAGGCCACCTACATTGTGAAATAAAAAAATGTTGTTTTAATTTGCTGTACAGTAAGTGGGTGGAGGGAAGTGAAACAGTTATTTCATCAATGTTAGGATTTTCAAAAAAAGTCTAAAGTAAATAGTATATTGATTGAATGTTAGTACATTTAAAGTCCATTTTAAAACAAGCGCTAATTAAACAGCTGATTTCATTACAGAAAAGAATGTATAATCCCAAAAGAAAAGCGCACTGCAACAATAAATAACTCACATGACAAGTTGTTGTTGCATTTTATACCAGTTCATTATAATTTTAAATCCTCTCGTGAGTAGGAACATAGCTTTATCAAGACATCAAACATTACAATATTAGACATGATTGTATTGCAAAAACCTTTTGATATGAGCAGAGCAGACAGGTGCATGTGTAAATAAATGTTTGATGCATGTTTTTGTTCATGTATATTAGCAAGCATTGAAAACAACCTGCCTTTATAAAACTTTAAATAAAGCAAGGAAAAGCATTATCATTTTACAACATGAATGGGGAGCCTCTTTTCCACCTTTTTCATAGGTAGTGACCATATTGGTAGTGATCAGTGTTAAAGGTAACACTTTTTGCTATCTTTTTCGCCCAAACACTCCTCTGTTTTCTCTTTTAATCTATCTGCTTGCTGTTTGGGTTTGTCTTTCTCCCTTTCTAGCCAATGAGAAAAAGAGAATACCGTTCCTCGTGTCTTCTTGTATCTTCTTCCTTGCTCTTTCTAATTTTCCACTCTGCTTCCATTCTCCTGGAGCAAAGAAGCAGATATATTCCTTTCCATTGCTTAATCTGCTATAATGGCAACATTATTGGTTTTGAATACAGTAGAAGACCAATCCCGGTAGAGAAAGCAAGGATGGGAAAAATACCAAAGTCTATATACAAAGTGTGTATGAAGCAAATAAATAAAATATTGTGGTGCTTGTTACCCAGTGACAGGTAGGTAGATTTTGTCTCAATCCCAATGCTGAAGTTACAGTGCATTCACCACAGAACAGCATACACGAGGGTAAATGGATGCACTTATTCTGTTTCTCTGGAATAAAGGAACAATTTTATTCCTGTTGCTCTCAATAAATGTATTATTAAATATGCTATACCTTTCCTATAACCTTCTATCATTATTCCCAAGAGAAATAATTCTGGTTTAAATGGAATATGCTCTCCCACCATTTTTTCCACCATGTCTGTATCAATCTCCAGTATTTTCTTGCATAGTTTACATGTCCACCACATGTGATAGAATGTATCTGGTAAGTCCTTCCACTTCCAGTGTTTTGGGGATAAATTTTTATACATTTTGGCAAGCTTTGCTGGGGGGAGGTGCCACCTGTAAAACATCTTGTATAAATTTTCCTTATATGCTGTAGCCATTGTTAATTTCCTATTGTTTGTCCCTAGAGATTCTGTTAAGATTAAAGAATTCTAACTGACTGAGTCAATTAAAAATAAGAAAGGGTGGGATGAAAGAGCCATGAGGAGATATCCAAACTTGGAAAGAAAACAAAAAGATTGTCAATTTAAAATTTATTTATTTATATATCACTTTTATATAACTACCATATAGTGACTCTTCTTATTGAATAATATGCTTCTAGAACTTGGTAATGATTCAGATTTTTAAAGATTTTAGAACTAAAATTAAAAGAGGGCCTGCTCTGAAAATAAAAGAGTCAAAGTAGAACTGGAAGATCTAGGTAGGTTCAAATCAATCTCCAGGCACAGAAACTCACAGATGAGGCTGCAATTCTGTATCAGACCAACCTACTTCACAGGATAGTATTTGAGGAGGGAGTTCTGTGCATGTTATCTTAAGCTCCTGGAGGAAAGGTGGAATATATTGAACACCTAAATAAGGGCATAAAATACAGTATAATACTGTGTATATTGGATAGACAGATAAAGAGAATGCGTGAGGGAGATGGATATTGGAAAGCCCTTCAGATCATCTAACAACATGATTTTGAACTATTTTTAAAAATATTAAGAAAAAAAGTTTAAGAACAAAGTCTGATCTACAGTACTTAATATCCATCTCTCATTGCTTTATAAATGCAAAGTAATACACACTGATACAAGAAATCCAAACTTTAGTGTTAATAGGCTCTAAACTGGCGGTGATTGATCAGAAAAGGGATGTGGACAGCTTGTTGACAGTATCAGCTATGGTTGCAGTTGCTATAAAAAGATTACTTCCACTTTTAGCATTATAAAGAAAATAAAATTACCACTATAATAATGTCCTTAAATATATATCAAGCCATGGGAAAGTTACATGTAGACTGGGGTTTAAAGTTCTGGTCAAAGTAGATATCAGTACAGAATCTAGAAAAAGTCTAATAAGTGTTGAATTATTAGGGGCGGGGTGTAGAGTTATAATTGCAGGAATGTTCCAATCTCGGATGGCAAACCTCAGATAAAGAATGTTTCCAAGCAAATACAACTCAGGCAAACAAAGTCATCTATGGATAAAGGAGGATTAGAGAGGGGAAGTAGACATATGTTAGACTTTAACTAGATATAATTAATTGTATGGATTACTGTACTAAACAGTAATGAAAGTTAAGCAGTAACCAAAGTTAACCAATGATGGAGGATAACTAAAAATGTATATAAATGCAAGACTATACTCCAATAAAGATCATCATCATAATTCAGTTGTTCATGATCAAACAACTCAACTGCCTCGTCATTACAAGTGGCACCTGAACAGGGACCCTCTTACTTTGTCTGGCAAGGTTTTGGTGCACCTTTAACCCTTTGTGGTTTCTTCAATCTTTTGGTTTCTGTAAGTATGGGGTCTTCGCTTTCTGAGGAACAAAGGAAGCATGTAGATGAATTAGGCTATTTGTTGAAGAAAAATAATACCGAGGTACCACAGAGAAATCTCTTAAGGCTGGTCCAGGAGATTGCAGCTCAGTGCCTATGGTACCCAGAAAAGGGGTCTTTAAAATTAACTGATTGGGAACGTATTGGGAAAACATTGCATACTGAACCTCGAGCAAAAATAGAAGTTTTGCATGTATGGCATTTATGCAGGCATGCAATTGAAACATTTGGTAACAATGAACTTTCTCTTTTAACACCTCCACGTTATACTAATGCTGTCATTTGTCCCCCTTCTTCACCTGAATATATGTCTTCAATTCCCTCAGCTCCTGCAGATACAGGGCAAAAGCCTCCTGACTCTATTGTTCAGTCTTCTTTTCAGAAAATGGTAGAGACTTGTAAAAGGGATGCCTCTGTCCCAGGAACAGAACTTGCAGAATTACTGTTTGTTTGTCCAGTACAATATCGTCCTGGTCAGGGGCTACAGCTTTGGACTGCAAATAGCAGAATGGGAGGGTCTGCCTTATCAGATCTTAAGAGAGTTAAAAAAAAAAGGCAGTTACAGACTATGGGATTAGTGGTAATTTTACAAGAGGACTTGTAGAAGGAATAAAAAATGGTTATACAATGATCCCTGAAGATTGGAAGCAAATATTTCGCATGATTTTAACATCCATGCAATATGTGGTTTGGGAGAGAGAATATATGAGACATGCTCAAGCTGCTGCATATACAGTTGAGTAGCTATTTGGTTCTGGACCATTTGGTACAATTCCTACTCAAGTTGTTCTTCCTCCAGCTACGTTAACTATTGTTTTTGAATGTGCCTTTCATGCTTTTCTTAAGGTACCCCAAGCTGGAGAACCTAGAGCAAATTTTTCAAACATTCGACAGAGTGCCAATGAGCCTTATGCTGACTTTGTTGAGCGTCTGTCCAAAGCAATTAGACAGCAGTTTGATCATCAGGAAGCTGCTGGTGAACTTCTTCGCCAGTTAGCTATTGAAAATGCTAATGCAGATTGTAAAAGAGCTTTACAGCCATTAAAGACTACTGCTCATTACACTCTGGCAGATATGCTGCGAGTCTGCCAGGATATTGGATCACAAACTTATAAAATGCATATGTTAGCAGCTGCTATTCAGAAAGGACAGTGATCAATTGGTAACTGTTTTAAGTGTAAGAAGCCTGGCCACTTTCAGAAGGACTGTCGTTCTACACCTTCTATGCCTCAGAATCGTCCTTCTAAGAAGTGCCCTATTTGCAAAAAGGGATTTCATTGGGCCAATCAATGTCAGTTTTGGTTGGGAAACTTGCCAATGGGTGTGGCACCCACCCAGAATCCAAAGCGTGCCTTTCCCATCACTCTGGCTCCTCCAGCAGTCTTTCTCATTCTTCCCCAGCCACAGCCGGTAGCGCTGGGATCGATTTAATCACTCAAGAGGAAATTGAGTTTAAATTTCCCATGGAAGTTAAAATAGTTCCATCTCAATTTAAAGGTCCTCTTCCTTCGGGATTAGTTGGCTTAATTTTGCCTCGTTCTTCTGCACACAAAAAGAGCTATTTTGTTGTGCCTGGGGTAATAGATTCAGATTACACTGGTATCCTCATGATTCAGATTTGGATGAATTCCTCAAGTTCTTCCTTGTAATTCTTCTGTTGCTCAATTGCTTCTTCTTCCATATGAAATTCCATCTCCTGGTATAGGTAATCATGGGGATGCAGGATTTGGATCAACTTCTTTATCTGTAGGCTTACTTCATCAGCTGAACTCCTCTCATCCTTTGTTAACGCTCTTCCTTAATAAACAACCATTTCAAGGGTTATTGGATACTGGAGCCGATGTTACTGTCATCTCCTCTTTAATAAATGTATCCAACCCATGGGTCCTTTACAATGTGGTCTACCAAACCATAACTTAATTCCTAATTTTTATAAATTATTGGTAGTTGATCTTAAAGACTGCTTTTTTACTATACCTTTGCAGCCTCAAGACAAAGAAAAATTAGCATTTACTGTCCCAGTTTTTAATAATAGCATGCCCACAAAATGATATCATTGGCGAGTGTTGCCTCAGGGAATGCTTAATTCCCCTACACTTTGTCAATATTTTGTGGATAATGCCCTTCAACCCTTTTGGGATAAATTTCCTTCCTATTTAGTCTATCATTATATGGATGATATATTGATAGCAGCCCCAGATTTTGATGAATCTAAGTTGTTAAAAGAGTTAACGGATATTGTGGCACAACAGGGATTGTATATAGCCTCAGACAAAATTCAAAAGGTAGAACCTTATACCTACTTAGGACATAGAATGTTGCACAATTCCTCCATTCCAATTCTTCCTGAATTACAAGTACAGAAATCATATACATTAGTACAATGGCAAAAATTACTTGGCATTATTAATTGGGCATGGCCATTCTTCTACATTACAACTGGTGATATGTTGCCCTTATTTCAGTCTTTGAAGGGAGCACAATCACCAGGAGATCTAGTTGTATTAACTGATCTTCAAAGAACATGCCTTCAAGAAATATTGAATAAGTTTAAGCATCGATATGTGGACAGGATAACATCCTTAACAATAGGACTTTGCTTAGCTATTCTTCCCACTACACCCTTACCCATGGGATGTCTTTATTCTAATGCGTCCCCACAAGTGGTCAACATTCATGAATGGATTAATTTGTCAGCTACTCCACCTAGAAACATTTATCTTAATCAATCAGCATTAGAGGATTTGATTATTAAAGGTCGTAAACGAGCCTTACATCTTACAGGACAGGATCTCATTAGCATAGCTTTCACTCGTACAAAAGTTGAACATGAGCATTTGATGATGATTTCAGAATCATATCAGATAGCCTTTTCTCAATATGTGGGAAAGTTGTTGTATTCTTTACCCAAGGATCCTAGAATAGTGGTTACTACTACTTTAAATCTTTTATTTTCTTCCATTTTTGTGTGAAATCCTATTTCTAAAGCTCTTACAGTCTTTACTGATGGATCACCTACACGGGGTGTGGTTGTCTGGCAGATTCAACAACAATGGTATTCTAAATTTACTGCCACGCAGACTTCAGTTCAACGTGCTGAGCTGGCTGCTGTGATTTTGGCTTTACGATTGTTCAATGACCAACCTATTAACTTGATCATTGATACTCAATATGTGTATTTAGCTATGCAATCTCTTCCCTTTTCTTATTGTGCTCTCTCTTTGGATAAGAATGTGTTATCCTTGTTTTTATCTTTAAAGAATAGTTTGGAAACTCGCTTGTATTCTTTGTATGTAGAACACATTCGAAGTCATACTCCCTTTACTAATATGGAGCAAACCTTGACTGTGAGCAGACCTTGACTGTTTCTTGAGATTAGATTCCCAGTGGATATTCCCAGAGGATTAAAATGGGTGGGATTGACAGAACAGCATTTATTTTAAAAAACAGCATGGATTGAAGGAGGCCAATGTCAGACCAAGAGGACAAACCCTATTCATAAAAATATTTGTATACACTATTCCCTGCCATAAGAGAGATGGCCAAAAACATAAACATCCACATATAAATTGAAATAGGCAAAGTCCCAAATGCATCTGAAGCTATATATCTGAGCAGACTGGTACTGGATAGTTTTGCTGTGTAATTCATGACCTTGGCTGTTGCTTTTTGTTTTGTGCCAGTCTCAAAACTTTACTGTTATTTTTGTTGTGGCTCCCATAAATATTTGGTGAGATAAGATGGAGCACTGTATATGAAAAGTAAAAGATACAGAAATAGAGCGCATAAGTTTGTCTCCGTATATCATTCTTTGGTAATAACATAGCAAAAAAAGTGCTTTTTCCAAAAGGTAACTGGACTTTCTTGGGTTTTTTCTTTGAAAACGTTTCACTTCTCATCCAAGAAGTGGTTTTTCAGTTCAGGATGAGAAGCTAAAACATTTTCAAAGAAAAAACCCAAGAAAGTCTAGTTGTGTTTTACAAAAGTGCCTTTGAGACAACCATGACCTGGATGTTTGAGAATTTCTATAGACACAAGATTGTAAACTACTGTGTATTTATTAACTGTATTATATGTGCGCATTAAAGAAAGTACCATATTTACCGGACTATAAAGCGTATCAGAATATAAGCCGCACCCACTAAATTTTAAAAGAAAATAATATTTTTACATATATTAGACGCACCAGACTATAAGCCGCAGATATATATGTTGTGAAATGAGATATTTACACAGAAAGAGAAGAATGCTCTTTGCATGCGGCCAGAAGTCTCCAACGTCTCACCATTGATTCATTAACGCCAAGCTTACGTGCAGCAGCTCTATTTCTTTCCTGGATAGACAGATCGATTGCTTGCAACTAAAAAGCTGCATCATATGCTTTTCTTCGTGTACTTTCCATGATGAGGGTGTGAAAAATATTTTGCGTTCGTGCGTGTTGTGCTGCTTGCGTCGAGTGTGCCAAAAACTACCGGTAGCGTCTTCTTCTTTGCATTGACCTCTTGCGTCTGTCACATTTTTGCGCCCCCTGATGACAGTTAGCGAAGAAAAATCTATAGATAAGCCGCATGGTTGTACAAGCCGCAGGGTTCAAAGCATGGGGAAAAAGTAGTGGCTTATAGTCCAGAAAATACGGTATATGTATATTGAAAGGTAGAGAGCTCTGGGACATATTTACCTATTTTTTATTTTTAGATAATTGCATATTTGTATAATGTACATTCAATCAGAATGATATGGGCAATTCACACAATATGCATTATTACCCAGAATTGCTGGGAATTGTGTATTGTTTATTTGGCATTATTGGGCTAACCACTATTCCTAGTCCTTTAGCTGATGTAGAAGTGACATGAATGTAAAATATACATATCCCTTAAAATAATCAGATCTTTCCATCTGGGATCTCTAGGAAATAAATTTATGCATAGCATAAGGGTATACATTTTACTGTATATACATTTTATATTTATAGTGGGGAGGTCATGCAATCAGTTTGTAGATCAAATAGGAAGTATCACTGGTTGTTATATTGAAAATGTGAGTAAACAACTTATAGAATAAATTACATAAAACTAATAAACATTTTTTACAATCACATTAGATATATGTGCAATATTTATCTGCCAATTATTAAGCATGCTAATCATTAGATTCCACATATAGCTATTTTCAAATAACTCCTCAGTGTATTGGGAAGCAAATCAGTAATCATTGTATAACTTTCTAACAGTTAAGATATCATTAGGACATGTATAACTGTTCGTATTCTGGGATGTATATTTATTCAATATTTAAATATTTATTTTCCCAGTGAAAATACTTCCGTACTCATTGATGCCTGTACAAATGAAGCAAGAATCCCTGGAATTGAAGTCACACTTATTTCTTTGACATTTATCATTGCTATAAAATCTTTGTGTATTAAATGGTTTAATGTCACATTTGAGAGCTATAATCCTCTTACATATATTTCTTCTAGAAAACCTGTGTCTAAATTGAGCTGTGTGCCTTTTTGTGTAATAAAATATAACAATGCGCAGATTTTGCTTCCTGAAAATTTCATCACTAGCAACCTGGCTGAGCCAATGAGGTGAAAGGTGAAGGTTTCACACTTACTATTTTGGGAACTTTTGGGATCATCACACCTTTGTCCTGCCTTTTTTTCCTTGCTTCAGTTACTTTTTCAAAGTAAACTGATGACAGAAATGGTACTTGATAGTCTATGAATACCACTGATATTTTTTCCTAAGAATTACTAAGGAAATACGGCGTCTGAATATATTCTAAAATAAGCCCAATTTTCAGGAACAAACAGCAGATTTCTTAGCAACAGATATGTGGTACAATTTTGCCAAATTTGATTTCCTTGTTTGAGAAAGGGAAAATACTTGGCACAGGTTCTAAATTCTTTACTCTCACTGGAAAATCAATCATGATTTCCTGTAACTGGCTACAAAACAATTGGAAAAATTATTTTACAAAGGTTATTGACAATATGTTTTTCCTTCCTTGTAATACCGGGAGAAGTTAGCATTAAGGTGTTGGAAGGAAAATCCATCTGATTCAGTTCCAAGCTGGGGGAAAGATGCTGGAAACAACATGGAAGCTGATTGGAAAGAAAGTTCATTGAAGAACCACACACAAAGATGGTGTGCAGTTCTGGGTCAGCTGAATGATTAGCTAGATGAATGCCAGGATTTTTATACAGGGCCTGAAATGGTGCTGGGGGTCGGAGTTGTGCAATTAAGGGGCTTATGTTTTGAAAGGGTGTTGGGCAATTCCTATTGTGGCTAATGGCTTTCGTCCTATCCTGGATCTTGGGTGAGGGGCTGCTTTCTAATCCTAACATTCTGCTTTTGTTAGTGTCAAACTTTGCTGCAAGGAGTTTCAAAATATTCTGTCTTGAATGGGCTTCTGCTGGCAGTATTTGTTTTGCTTATGAATGGAGCCATCAAGATAGTTAGCTTCCTCTTTCAATAAGCTTTTTATCTCCTTAAGTGTTGGCATCTGCTGTGGGCTATTAAGAAAGACTGGGGTCTGCTTTCTGCCTCTAAAATGTTTCTCTATTTCTTCTTTAGAGAAATATAATATTCTGCATTTTTAAATATTTCCCAAAATATTTCATTCTTTGTGGGGGGCTTCACACAAAAGTCACATATTATATGGATGGGATAACATTTATTGCAGAATAATATTAAGGATCTTAATATATGTACACTGCTCAAAAAAATAAAGGGAACACTTAAACAACACAATGTAACTTCAAATCAATCACACTTCTGTGAAATCAAACTGTCCACTTAGGTAGCAACACTGATTGACAATCAATTTCACATGCTGTTGTGCAAATGGAATAGACAACAGGTGGAAAGCATAGGCAGTTAGCAAGACATCCCCAATAAAGGAGTGGTTCTGCAGGTGGTGACCACAGACCACTTCTCAGTTCCTATGCTTTCTGGCTGATGGTTTGGTCACTTTTGAATGCTGGCGGTGCTTTCACTCTAGTGGTAGCATGAGACAGAGTCTACAACCCACACAAGTGGCTCAGGTAGTGCAGCTCATCCAGGATGGCACATCAATGCGAGCTGTGGCAAGGAGGTTTGCTGTGTCTGTCAGTGTAGTGTCCAGAGCATGGAGGCGCTAACAGGAGGCAGGCCAGTACATCAGGAGACGTGGAGGAGGCCGTAGGAGGGCAACAACCCAGCATCAGGACCGCTACCTCCGCCTTTGTGCAAGGAGGGACAGGAGGAGCCCTGCCAGAGCCCTGCAAAATGACCTCCAGCGGACCACAAATGTGCATGTGGCTGCTCAAATGGTCAGAAACAGACTCCATGAGGGTGGTATGAGGGTCCAACATCCACAGGTGGGGGTTGTGCTTACAGACCAACACCGTGCAGGACATTTGCCAGAGAACACCAAGATTGGCAAATTCACCACTGGTGCCCTGTGCTCTTCACAGATGAAAGCAGGTTCACACTGAGCACATGTGACAGACGTGACAGGGTCTGGAGACGCTGTGGAGAACATTCTGCTGCCTGCAACATTCTCCAGTGTGACCGGTTTGGCAGTGGGTCAGTAATGGTGTGGGTGGCATTTCTTTAGGGGGCCGCACAGCCCTCCATGTGCTCGCCAGAGGTAGCCTGACTGCCATTAGGTACCGAAATGAGATCCTCAGACCCCTTGTGAGACCATATGCTGGTGCAGTTGGCCCTGGGTTCTTCCTAATGCAAGACAATGCTAGATCTCATGTGGCTGGAGTGTGTCAGCAGTTCCTGCAAGACAAAGGCATTGATGCTATGGACTGGCCCGCCCGTTCCCCAGACCTGAATCCAATTGAGCACATCTGGGACATCATGTCTCGCTCCATCCACCGCCACATTGCACCACAGACTGTCCAGGATTTGGCGGATGCTTTAGTCCAGGTGTGGGAGGAGATCCCTCAGGAGACCATCCGCCACCTCATCAGGAGCATGCCCAGGCATTGTAGGGAGGTCATACAGGCACGTGGAGGTCACACACACTACTGGCCTCATTTTGACTTGTTTTAAGGACATTATATCAAAGTTGGATCAGCCTGTAATGTTTTTTTCCACTTTAATTTTGAGTGTAACTCCAAATCCAGACCTCCATGGGTTGCTAAATTTGATTTCCATTGATAATTTTTGGGTGATTTTGTTGTCAGCACATTCAACTATGTAATGAACAAAGTATTTAATAAGAATATTTCATTCATTCAGATCTAGGATGTCTTATTTTTGTGTTCCCTTTATTTTTTTGAGTAGTGTATGTATATTATTTCTTCAAAGATTTGGTAGCCCAGAGAGGTAAGAAATTGTTGACACTAGCTTGTAACCTGTGCATTTCATTTTCCTCTGACCTCACAATTTTATCATTCCTTCAACCATGCTGTTGTAAGAGAAAGGGTTCAGACAGGAAATTCTTCATTCCACCCAGATATACTGTAATTAATAGCATTACCATTTAATGAATAAATCATATAGTGAATGTTTTCACATACAACTTAAAATCAAACAGGCCAATCACATTTTAATTGTGTAAATTTAACCTGTATGCTTAAATTATCATTCAGTATATTATATAAATCTCAAACTGGATTAATTCCTTATAGGAACCTTCGCAAAGGAGAATTTAAACTTATAGTTATAAGGTTCTTGCATAACTTTCCCTCAAGAGGCAAAGTAGGTCCTTTTTTTTACAGTGACTAAAGTGCAGGCTAAAATGACTAAAAAGTAGTCATGAAAAAGAATGTTTTCCCAGCATCATAGTACTTTTTTTCAACAATTTCATTATATCTTGTCTAAAGAATCAACCAACACTCAAATGCATTTATTAAAGATATTGTCTAGAAGGAAATAGTCATATTAATGTTACTTCTTCAGTTGTTTATGAAGAGCCAGAAAGTTGACAACTTATAATTTTATTTTTTTCAGTTACACAAAATGTTACGCTATTTTTATTACTGTAAATTATGTTTAGGGTCTTCTGTTCCAGAGACTATAGGAATTTCAATATCTCAAAAAAAAAAAAAAAAAAAAAAGCTCAAAAGGGTAGCAATTGTGTGGGATAGGCGGGGCTAAGAATTTGATTGAAAATGAACCCTCCAGCCCTCTGCAGGACTTCATTATCTGCAGAGAAATTTAGAGCTAACTAAATTCTGCCTGAAGGCTCAACAGAATAAAAAAACTATATATTATATATTTGGCCTAGCCAATTAATATTTGTTTGTAGTGTCTGTCTGTCTATCTATCTGTTGGAAGAAAAAAATCCTTCTGGGTTCAGTTCCAAGTGGGGAAAAAGACACTGGAAACATGGAGGCTGTTTGGAAGGTTTAATGGTGGACAGGACCACATGGCCTGGAGCTCCAGAGTGAAAAGGAAGGATGATCACATGCTTCAAGGTGAAGGAAAAGATCAAGAAAGGACTGAGGTGCTGAGAGTGCCTGGGTTTTATAACCTTTGTTGGGATTTGAACTGGAGCTTGTATTCTGATTGGTTGTCAGACTCCCATGGGGCCATGCAGGGGCAACTCTGTAGGCTGTCCTGAGTCCCAGGCTTGGTTGAGCCTTGCTGGATGATGATGCACCGAAAAGGGCTTTTGGCAATTGCTATAGTTTTACCTGGAGATCTTTGTTACGTAAAGTATTCTGGCCCAGGCCTTAATGGCCTACCCATTAACAAAGATGGGGGTGAGTTTCTGCTCTTGAGTTTCTACTCTTTTTAGGGAAAATATTCTGCCTTTTTAATATTTCCTAGGATATTTAAATTTTCTAGGAGAGGGGTGGGTGCTAACTTCCTACATATCTATCTACCCCTCCCTCCCTCAAAACAAAGATTGGCTAGGCCATCCTCAACATTCAACGGTATAAAACAAGCCTGCATGCATAGCTTTTATTATTGCTTGGTTACAGTCAGCCAGATGTCCACAATGGATTTGGCATCTTTGTCCACCTATCAAGTCCTTCCCAAGAACCTAAAACAGCCAGAAGTTGGTTCGGTGGTATTTGTAGCAAAAATAACCGAGCCTTGTCACAACTTTATCAAATATAATGTACTTGAATGAATCCCATGCATATTTGCTTCGATCCGCTTGGCGCTTCCAGGTCCCCATTATACTGGGAATTGAAATTCCACAACTTACAAGATAACTTTAAAAAAAGCAGATTTTCAAGCACGACATACACTAAACGTCTTAACTACTACCGTCGTTTCGCTGATGCACAGTACGTATAAAAAGATTCTGCAGAGTTCCATGAAGTTGATTTGCTGCAGGACTAAGCATATCCGAGCTGCCACCCCCCCAGATTTCTACATCACGTTTCCCTCCTCCGTTCAGTGGTCAACCGGATTTCTTGCAGTCCAGACAAGGGTGGTAGCCCTGATATCTTCGTTTCAGTGCTTGTAGATTGGAGCGTTATTCCAAATGGTGACGTTGTTTCTACGGTATATTCCAGATGCTGGGTAGTGCGTTCGACAGCAGGCTGCCCTATTCTTCCCCCCAATCCCACCCCCAAATAAAACAAGCAAAGGAAAACAATCGACCCTCGCCGGCTTCCCCTTTCAGATTCCGAAAAACAACACCACCCCGTTAGGCTTCTCCCCATTGGCTCCTCTGCATTCCGTAACTCCGGCTCCCCTTCTCAAAGCAAGCGCGTCAATGAGGTTTAAAAAAAACAAAAAAACAAACCAGGCCCCGCCCACTCTTATTAGCGCCACGTACCTTCCCTCGGTGCAACGCAGCTTCGTCACTTCATTTCTGGTCGCGCAACCGTACCTGGTTGTCTCGAGGTAGCCCAATCGTCGCCCTACGCGATCCCCAGAAAGGGGAGCGCCCCTGCCAATCCGTGAGCCGCAAGAGGCGGTACTTGTCACCATGGGAACAGGGACTAGGTTTGCCGAGAGAGCAGTTTCGGGGGTGGGGGTGTATTGGCAAAGAGAAGGAGGGAAGGGAAAGAGGAGGGAGGGAGGGAAAAAGAGGGGAGTGCACGAAACAAACCCCGACGCCGGGGTATTTTGCTGTTTCGGCTCGAGGGTTCCCGTCGAGAGAAAGCAACCTGCTCAGGATCACCTGGTCTCCACCTCTAGAGCTATGGATCCTTGCCGAAGGAAGCAGGTAAGCTATGGATCCTTGCCGGAGCAGAGCAATGGGGGATCAGCTTGGGTTACCCCAAGTTTCTTCCCTTACCCAACAATGCTCGGGGTTTTGTTTCACAATTTGCATGCATTGTCAAAGGGGTGGGTTATAGAAAGAGTATCCAGGCTGGCCGACCGGCCCTGGAGTGTGCATTTCTCCGCGGGAAGTTGGAAAACTTGACAGGCACCGCAAGAGAAGGTTGCAGTGTGGGTGAAGCAGAACCCGGTCCAAAGGATTAGCATCCTCGGATTTCTGTCTTTAGCATATGGATTCAGAGTTCCCCATTGGATGACAGCAGGAATGGCAAGGAAGTAAAGTTTCTCGAATGCCCTCCGTTGGGATGAAAACACTCCGGTTTTTACAAAGAGTGGGTAATGATTTAAAGTCAGCCAAAGGTACAAACTGAAATGGCAAAGGTTTGTATAATGCTGCCTGAATGTGGTATCACTCATTAAAGTAGACGTAGAAGTTACCTTGGGGTTACGTTTCACCATCCCTTATTTCAGACTCTAGTTTTCCAAAGTTTAGGAAAGCTGTTGTGAAAGACAGTTTTAAACTGGAATTAATAGGGTTGTGGAAAATGGCATTTAAGCACAATCTGATGAGTAATAATACAAGCTTCTAGTATTACAGCACTGTATCATTATTGGATGATGAAATGTTTGTCATATCAGCTTCTAGTATGATCCCATACAAATGATATGTTTATCATTTATGATTGTTTTAGGCTTGGTCATTTATATTCAGAAAACTCCTATGATATTCTGAGAAAATGAACCACTACTACTAAATTGACATTTTTCTAATTATGGTCTTGCAACATACAACAATATATAAAAACAGTAATTTATATAAACTGAATTAACTGTTTCTAAGTTAAAATGCATGTTTTAACATCACATTTTGTAAGTACTGCCTCCTCTGAAGATTGAGAAGGAGACGTTAGTAGCTTTTTTGTAGTAAAGTAGCAAATGATTTATTGGCTTTGGTTATTAAGATGTATATGAAATGCAGAACAATTTAGGATAAAGTATAGTTATTTGTATTAAGTTATTAGATCTATTTGAAATACATTGCTTAGAAGCAAATTAACTTCTATAGCTTGATTCATAATAGATAATGATGCCCAGTTGAAATAAAGTCCACATTTGATAGTTTAGCAATATTTTAATATAAAGTTGAAAATTAATATTGCAAGAATTTTTTATCCTTCCTTGTTTGATGATTCATGCTTTCAAGCTAGTCTTTCCCCCTGGCATATTGGACTTATTTAAAATAAAAAGATATCAAAACACCTGAACATATGTTATTGGAACCATCAAAACATCTACTTGTATAATGCAGGAATCCAAATTTGAACATTTCCCCCCTGAAAATGTGACAAGCGATTAAAGTGCTGTTATCATTAAGAAGTTAAACTGGGAACTATCTGCCTGTAATTTAAGAACATTATTATGTGCCCTGCCATGTGGGAGTATTAGCATGAGGGAATGAACAAAGTTAAGTCTTTGTAACTTCATTGGCATTCAATCTTTTCTATCTTTATCTTTCCCATTTTTTAAAAAAGATTGTAGCCTCCTTGGGTACTTTTTTTAATTTATGGAGTTATATTATAATGGTATACAATTGGGGGTGTTATATAAATAAACCATATAGTACAAGATATTAAATTAGAACTGAAATCAGCCTCAACAAGTCACTGGCTAATTTAGGACCAATTGCTCTTTTAAAGTATTTCTTGAAAATATAACGGCACCATTTCATTTCAACAACTTAGAAGTAAGTTGAGAACTGTTTTTAAGATAAATTAGTTTAAGAATAATACTTAAACTGCTTGAAGAAAGGGATATATATATATATATATATATATATATATATATATATATATATATATATATATATATTATATATATATATATATATATATAGTCTTTATATTATTAATATTCAAAATAATGTCAAATTACTGTTAAGCTTGAGGTAATACATACAACCACAGACCACACTTAGTCTGTTTAGTGTTGAAACAGTAACAGTTTTATTACCAAGGAGTTGCAACATTTTCTTAGGTGGGTACTTTTAAAGTGGAAGGAAGAAGCATTAGGTGAAATATTTTGAGAATGCAAATATCTAAAATCTGTAATACAAAAAAATCAATAATTCTTCACCAGTAATTGTTTTCCTTTTGTCTTTATAATTGTTACATTTAGTAGTAGATTCACTTTATCTGTATTCTTTATTATTATTAGCCATTCTGGCATTTTCCTTAGTAGAAAAGCTAGATATAAAACTAAATATGATAATTCTGTTAAGGCTTTAACAAGAAGCAATGTTTTCATATGACTGTTGAGGCTAAACACAATAGGAATAAAGGATTGTAAGCTGTTTCTTTTTTATATATATCTGTTAATCCACATGGGAGAAACCATCCAGTTCTTTATCTTCCAGATCTTCCAAAGGGCCCATTTCACTAAGTAAATATGGTTAATGTTGAGGGATGAGGTGTAGTTCAGTAACATCTGGAGGATAACATGTTTCCTAATGCTGGGAGAGAAGATCCATTGGATTTCTCTCCATTCTTCTATTTCTTAGGAATGTCTCAGTTTTGCAAGCAAATTAGCAGAACCTGTTGGGGTGGGCAGTGCTTTGAGCTAAAAGGAAAAAGATGCTTTAGACCAGTATTTTCTCAACCTCAGCAACTTTCAAGATATGAGAGCTTCTGGCTGGGAAGTTCTAGGCACAAAGGTAGGACACATCAGCAGCCCCTTCAATCAAATATATGTTTTCAAAGGATTTCAGTGAAGCTTTGGGGGGCAGCTACATGCTGCATGTTGAGAAAGCTCTGGAGACCCCTTTCCCCTTTATATAGAAAGTGCTGCAGCTACTGTACCACATGTACTAAAATATCCATAATTTCTTCCATGAAGTAGAAAAAAAATGAGTGCGTGTGACTTATAGCACATATCAATCCATTTTCAAACATCTGTTATTCCTACATTTTAAGATTGAAAATTAGTGCTTGTCTTATCATGAGTCAGCAATATAAACTCTAATTTGAGATTGCTAATTTGAGATATAAAAGTGGCATAGATTTAATTACTTGAGTTTAGAATTGGGGGAGAAAAATCTTCAGCAAGCAGAATTTTAGAAAAAAATTTATAGTCTCCAACTATTCCACTACAGGCAGGATAAAACAATTTGGAGAACAGCTATAAACTCTAAAAAAAGAAGCGTGCTGGACATTAGATGCCATCTAAACGATTCCTTCTTGATAAGTCTGATTAAAAAAAAAAGAATTGGAATGGAGCTATTTAGACAATGGAAGCTAGTCCCCTGCTTAGACAAGGAAACTAAATTAAATATCCCACGCAGACAGTTGTTGCTGTCTGCTTGAACTATCCAACCAAAGGGAGAAACGTAAGTGATTTGTGTACTTGTAATTTTTAATCATTGAACTGCTCCTGTCTAGAAAGTTTTTCTAATATTCAGTTGGAATTTGTTTTCCTATAAGTATTATTCCGTGCTTTGCACTCTAGAATGCTCTCCTATTCTTCTTCCGTTTTCTCTCTGGAAAGCCAAACATTCCTAGTTCCTTCAGTGCATATTCATAGGACTGAAATACTGTATGATTATCATCGTTCTGATTATTGCTGTTCAAGTTTTGTTATAATGCTTGAAATTGGGGATTGATCATGCAAGCTAAATTGAAACCGTCATATTCCATGATTTGGAATTTACACTTATGTTGATGCAATCTAACATTGTAGTGAGCAATAACCAGCTGCTGGATGTTGCATTTGCATTTGTCAGCTGGTTAACACATTTGGTGTGGTAAGAACGTTTGGTCTTGTTAAGGGGAAATGATGCTGAACCTTTGAAGAACTTCAAAAGCAGCTATTTCTTACCAAAATAATTCTTTTCAAATCCTTTGAACTGATCTAGAGACTGTGTCTATTGTGGGGTTTGTTTTCTGGGTCTGTTATCAATGTCTTTTTTTTAGCAAGTATAGGCTTACTTTAAAGGGCTGTAAAAAATGTGTTTCTTCTTTTAACTGGTCTTAATTGGAACTGAAGGTGAAAAGCAGTGTTACATTGCTTTCTGTTCTGGGATTATTTAGAAAAAAATATTCCTAGTGCTATTTGGTGATATTTTTATTCTTTTATTTTTGTTTTGTTTTGTGAGCATTTTATTGTAAGAATTTTTGATTTACATCACTGTGTTTTTTCTGTTGAGTTTGAACCGCTATCATTAGTATTGTGATTGGCTATAAATGCTATATTTGATGATGCCCATTACGTATTTTCCTAGTATTGGATAAGGTACATGAAAACCAGTGAAGTCCTGATAGAACATTGCAATGCATCCAATCTATGGGGAGTATTAATGAAAAATGCCATCAATATATCCCCAAGAAGCCACTTTTAAGGATAAGAGATAAGAAAGCTTTGAACTAGCTAAAAGACGTTGACACGTTGTATTGTGAAGCTATGGGAGTGACCATAGTGCCAACTATGTGAGTCATGTGGCATTTGGGCAGTCCTAGAATCTAATCAGATAAAGACAAGTAGTTGTTAATGCATACAAGCATGATAATCTAGGCCAGCAAAGATGCTACTTTTAAATATTTTAATCCAACTTTATTGGACAACTTAGCATAAAATGAGTTAACATCTGTGATAATTAGAATTATTTTTATAGAGATAATGAATGGAAAGTATTTTTTTCTGCAAAATCTGGTAACCTGAAATTTTGAGATGGGATCCATAAAACCATATAATATCAAATTTAATAATATCAAATTCCAAAACAGTGGGGTATCCAGAGTTTTCTGATTATACTTTGGGAGGTAAATAAGTTAGATTTCTGAGGTTTATTATGCAGATCTGGTCATAAACGTCAAGCTTTTTCATCAGCTTTAATTGGATCTGATACAGTGATAAATGGTTGGACCTGTTCATAATTATGGGAGCTCAGCTTTAAATATGGCTGTTGTTTCTGAATTTTGTATGGTTTTGTTTGATAAAACTGTGTGGTAAATTATACCATATACAATTGTTTTAGAATTGTTGGTAAAAACATTTTGTATGGGTCTAATGTTTTAACAATCCGAAAGATTCTGTACAAGAATCTTTCAGAGTTGAAACAATAGTTGCATATGTCAATGTGTTGAGATGCACTAGGAAAATAAAATTGGTTCATTGGTATGCAGTTCATTCCTTTTGTGATGAAAGTATTCCTCCAGTCTTAAATGGAATACCGGTAGTCCTCGATTTACAGCCATTCATTTAGTGACAATTCAAAGTTACAATGACACTGAAAAAGTGACTTATGACTGTTTTTCATATTTACAACCATTGTAGCATACCTATTTCGGCTCAGTTGTGCTTGTAAGTTGAGGATTACCTGTCCACATTGTCGTGCATGTAAACTATTGCTACTGAACATAAAAAAGGCTATTGATCAATTATCATTTATAAATCTTTTTTTAGTTAATACATTCCTTTTGTAAAGTGGCTATCAATACATTTTGGATGAGGACGTTATAATACTGGCTTGTTCTGTAGCAACTGACCAAGGGATTGATTCGGTGTGGATAGGATAATATAAAACTGTTATATTTAAGTTTAAAAGCTAAATATTTTATCTCACAATTTTTTTTCAATTTTTTAGTCTAGCCCATGGTTATAGGATTTCTACAGACCTCCCTTTGAAATACTATACAGAGCACCCTGGTTAGATTTTTAAAAAAACAAATCATACAAGATGTATATTTGCTGCCAATTGTGTGGGCTTCTCAGGTTTAGTGGATCTTAAATGGTCCTCCATTATATTGTTGAGAGTCAGACGTGATGGGTTGACAAGAGAAAAAAAAGGGACCAAACAAAATAAACAACGTTGTGGGAGAGATAAGTGTGCAGCGAATTCACGCTTTTAGTTTATTTTGAATGATGAATTACGGATCTTCAGTATTTAAGGTTTCCTTGATAATCGTGTGAATTACTTTGACTTTCAATAGGCTTCTCAATCTAGAAACAGATCCAGTGATTTCCTAAACAGAGAGTTTCTTCAGTGTAGTCTTAAGGTGCTGGGCTAGATTATGCTAGCTGGCTGGGTGATTCTGACCAGTTACTTACTCTCAGCCCAACCCACTTCACAGAGTTGTAGTGGGGAAGAATTGGGGAGGCAGGAGGAATCGGGGAGGAATTGGAGGCAGGAGCATTAGGTATATATGCTGCCTTCCATTGTGTATAAATGTTCCCCTTTTAACTGCATATCTTGATGTAGTAGTCTTTCTCAGCAATTATTTTTTTAAAAAATAATGTTTAAATTTTTCACTTAAACAGTGAAAACTGGCATTTCAGTTATTTTGGTCAATACTAAGCTATAAACTGGCTGTGTTTCAGCAAGCGATGTGGTAATATATGTTCTGTACCTCTAATAGTTGTGTAAGTATGGCTGAGAAAAGCTCCATCTGCAAGCCTTTGTATCTTTAACTTTTTAGGTGTACTTTTTCTCAACCTTGGCTGCCAGACTGTATTAAACAGAAATTCCATCTTCATCACAGCTGCCAAAAATATAGCAGGTTGTCCCTGGAAGCCAGTAACTCTGTTCATTTTGCCAAGAAGAAATATAGACCAGTCATTCCACTTTTAAAAAAAGAATGCATTGATTAAATGTCATTGACTATGGCAGAAGAAATTGTTTAGGTACATGTAATTCATTTTCCAATAAGGAAATGAATACTGTTCTATGTATCTTAGGTCTGTCTGCTTCATCCAGTTTTTGTTTTAGGTCTGAGACTACAGTCCTAAGCAGTTTCTCAGATAGGCTGTTCCATTGCATTCTGCAGGACTTAACTTGTGAGAGATCATGCTTAAGATTTCCATTATATGCCAGACCAGCATGTCTGATCAGTCCGTGATTGTAAATACAAAAAAATAATAATCTTAGTTGACTCCAATATAATTGGCAGAATTTTCTTAAAATGAGAATGCACTGCACTTCATTGAATCTACTGTTCTCCATGCTGTTGTAAGAGCCCAGGATGGGTATGACTCCTCCTGATGACATCATCAAGCTGGGTCCGTCTAGTATGAAAGTAGCAGCCTGTGGGAGAAACCCCCCAGCTTTGACTCAGCTTCTTTTGATGACCATAAGCTGGTGTCTCTGAAAGCAGTTTAGTTAGCAGCAAAAGCAAAATCTATCTTCATCATTGGCATAGCTGACAGGGAACTGGTGCAGCTGTGCCTTCAGGAGAGAGGGGCCCCACTCTCCTGCAACGCCGAGGATTCGACATTTTCTTCAACCGAGGGAGACTGTAAGTAGGGAGTAACTCTTGATCCTCCCCCACAGTCTTCCCTCAGCGATTTCGGCCGCAACTATCGTAAAGTTCGTATCAGCGATAACAGCGCCTCTCAGCTGATCATAAATTTTCAGTTTGGGGCTGTTTACAGTCTAAGGAGCGATTTAACCCCTGCATAGCCTGTAGCTCTTGTGAGCGGCCAATTTGGAGGCTTCTTCCTTCAACCGCACATGGCGAGCGGCCATTTTGAAAGCTTCTTCTAAAGAAAGTAGCGAGCGGCTATTTTAGGTGGCATCATCCCCCAAAGGCCAGCTTCTACTATTCATAAGCTCCTATTCAGGCTACTGCATAGACAACACATAGTGAGGATCGCTTCCAGCACCTTTGTGTCTGTTTATGCGTACTATGGATCAAGACATGGCCCACACAGAGCCTTTAGGCCTGATCTCTCAAGGCCCTCTAAGCTGGCAAAAGAAAGAGAAGGAGACAACGCTCCCAGTCTGTACAAAGGGAGGTGGCGGCCAAGATTAGGGCCAAAGCTTTGGGCCCTAAGTAAACATCCCAGGCCGAATTAAAGACAGAGAAACGAAGGCATGCAGCCTTAGAAAGGCAGTTCAACAAAACTGTTGAGCAAATGAGGGGTCAACTACAACAGGCTTCCCAGCCAGCCAATCCTCTAGTTGTTCAGCCAGCTACTTCTAGGGAGAGGGAAGATACCCCAGCTCCTCTTAGCCACCTCCAATCCTGGTCCCCAGAGCAACCTGAAATCCAACCAAGACCTCAAGACTTGAGCAGGTCAGGTCCCAACTTCGCCCAGACTCCTTGGGATCTTTCTTCTTCATCTATCCTATCCGTGGCCCAAAGCAGCTCTCGATCAAGTCCAAAGGTCACTTTTACTCCAACAGCAGCAGGTCTTCGGCCCCTGGATCCTCCATCGAGTGGCAGATCTTCTGACATCAACAAAGTAGTCTCCTTAGCCATCAGACAGGGTCTGGTAGAAGGGCTTCAACACATTTTCAAGCCTTCAGACAGACTCCCAGCTTTTCCTCTAGCACAGATTCCCCAAAGGGGACTACCTCGCTGTGTAGAACAAAGGGCCCATCTTACCTATGCGGAAGGAGTGGACCTCACTCAGGGAGAATATGAGGAATCATCTGAGCGCAGCCCCTCCCCTGATTGTGATCTGGAAGAGGGAGACATCTGGGACCCCAACCTCTTGGAGGAAGAGGAAGATCTGAGGCCTGATCAGCCTCCTTCGGCTTCTGTATTCAAATCCGCTTTATTCCAGCCTCTCCTACACAAGGCATTGGTAACAGCTCAGGTGTCACTGGAGGAAATTGCCCCCGAGCCTCAAGTGGTACAATCGGGGCATGGGGATTCCCTCTTCTCCAAACCCATTGTTCATTCGGAGGTCCTTCCTTCCCACATCATCTTTCTTGACTTAGTCAAGGAACAATTTGCCTTCCCCACTGCAGGCCCCCGCCTATCGTCCCAAGGTAGGCAGTTCTACAACATGGGTCCTTCCTTAGCTACGGCTCTGGCAGTTCCCCCAGTAGACACCCCAGTTGTGGCCTCCTTCTCCTCAAGCACTCCAACCAAGCCTGAGGATGTACAAAAGGCAGAGGACAAACGCTCCCAACAAACACTGAAGCGTAACCATCAAGCCTCGGATTGGGCCCTCTGGGCCTCGACTGCTGCATCATTTTTTACAAGGTCTTCCATCCACTGGCTACGCCAACTTCAAGGCTGCATACCTCCATCAGACTGTAGGTCACATCAAGACCTCAATAAGATCATAGCAGCAGCAGAGTTCTCGGCGGACACCACCCTCAATGCCGCTAAGTTCTCTTCTAGGGCCATGGTGTCACCAGTGGCAGCTAGGAGACTGCTATGGCTATGAAATTGGCAAGCGGAGCCTCGACAAAAGTGGAAACTAGCTTCTGCTCCATGTACCAGTGAGAAGCTGTTTGGAGATGCCCTTGACCCATTTGTTATTGAAACAAAAGACAAAAGGAAAGTCCTTTCATCAACAGGAAGGAGGGCAGACTTCCGCCCTACCCCATACCGGCCTCCCTCATTCAGGCCCGAAAATGCTTCTCGCTTCTCCAGACCTCAGAGAGCATATTCTCAGCGTCAAGATCAATGCCATGAGGCTACCGGCAGACAACAAGCTGTGGGTAAACTGCCTTTTCGTGGGGGAGGGGGTCGCTCCTTCTGTCGCTCTAAATAATCTCTTGTTCTCCCCTCCCACTGGAGGTCATTTGGGCTCTTTTGCTTCCAGATGGGAGAAGCCAACGACAGGCGCCTGGGTACTCAATACAGTAAGGTCGGGGTTACAATTAGAATTTCTATCACCACCCCCAGAAAAATTTCTACTCTGCCCCGTTTCCAGGGACAGTTCACAAAGGGCACTTATGGAATCGGCCATTAGTCACCTGGTCAATACAAGGGCCATTCAACCAGAATTACAACGTGGACATGGGCTTTATTCTCGGCTTTTCGTGGTCCCTAAGGCCTTGGGGGGGTGGCAAGCCATTCTCGACCTAAAATTTCTTAATGAGTTTATCCCATAAAGGTGCTTCAAAATGCAGACTCAGCATTCTATTCTGGAGAGCGTTCGGGAGGGCGATCTCCTCTCTTCCACTGATCTCACGGAGGCTTACCTCCACATTCCCATCTGGCCTCATCATCGCCAGTTTCTCCATTTCTGTTACCAGAATTCCCACTTCCAGTATCTTTCTTCTTCATCTATCCTATCCGTGGCCCAAAGCAGCTCTCGATCAAGTCCAAAGGTCACTTTTACTCCAACACTTCCAGTATCAAGCCCTTCCTTTCGGGCTCTCGTCTGCCCCAAGAGTCTTCACAAACTTACTAACTGGCATTGGTGGCTTCGCTTCGGTCTGTTCCAGTGAGGATTCAGTGCTACTTGGACGACATCTTGATCCTGTTCTCCTCCACCCACTCTGCCCATCAAGATCTTCAAACCACTCTGCATTGCCTCCAGTACCACGGTTTTTCCATCAACTCCAAAAAAAACCCATCTCTTCCCAACAACCAGATTGCTCCATCCAGGAGCCATCATCGACACAACTCTGTGCCAAGTTTTTCTGTCTCCAGCCCGAGGGCAGAGCCTTATCGAGATCATTCGACAGGTCCAACGTCAACACACTGTCTCCCTGTCACTGTTGTCCAAACTTTTGGGCAAAATGATCTCATGCATAGGCATCGTTTGGTGGGCACGGCTACACTCACGGGCTCTACGATGGTTCCTGCTCCCCTTTCAATGAGCAGGAACCAGCCACACATCTACCAAGGTCCTGCTCTCTGCAGAGGTCCGCCGTTCCTTCAAGTGGTGGCTTTCCCCTGCCCTTTCGAAGGGTCTCTCATTCAAGGAACCGGACAGACCGATCAACACCACCGATGCAAGTCTCCTTGGTTGGGGAGCCCACATGGAGTGTCTCATGGCTCAAGGGATCTGGTCCCGGTTAGACAGGACTGGGCCCATAAACTGGCTAGAACTCAGAGCCATTTATCTAGCCCTGAAACATTTCAGGGACAGGATAGTGGGGTCCCATGTGCTAGTGTTGACAGACAACATGGCTGCAAAGGCGCACGTCAACTGTCAGGGAGGCACAAGGTCCAGGGCCCTCATGAGGGAAGCTGAAAGGTTGGGAAGGTGGGCAGAGGGACATCTGCTGTCTATCACAGCAGACCACATCTCGGGAGTCAACAACTCCCAGGCCAATTGGCTAAGCAGGAGCCCAGTCGACCACGCAGAATGGCCCCTTCCCCAGTCCATTTTCAGGGATCTCTCCCTCAGAGATCCCTGGGGACCCCAGAGGTAGACCTCTTTGCCTCTCCCCCAAATGCTCAAGTAAACAGATTTTTCACCAGGTTTCCTTGTCAGAGAGCGGAGGGGACCAATGCACTTCGGAGCAGATGGCCCACCGGTCTCCTCTACGCCTTTCCCCCTCTTCCCATCATTCCGGCGGTCATTCGGAAGATGTTGGATGAATGGGCAGAGCTGATTCTCCTAGCCCCCCATTGGCCCAGGAGACCCTGGTTTGCAGATCTGGTGAACCTGTCTGTAGCCACTCCCTGGAGGATTCCAGACCACATGATGTCACTACATCAGGGGACACTGCTTCACCCAGATCCCCAGTGGTTCAAATTGACTGTGTGGCGCTTGAGTGGCAACTGTTAAGAGAAGCCAATCTCCCAGACCAGGTCATCCTTACTATCCAGGCATCTCATAAATCTTCTACGATGCATATGTACAATGCCACCTGGAGGGTTTTGTCATTGGTGTCACAGGGAAGGTCTCTCTCCTACAGTAGCGGGGTTCCACAGGTCCTCCATTTCCTCCAGAATGGCCTTGACAAAGGTCTGGCTCCTAACACTTTACGCCGTCAAGTAGTGGCTCTTGCTTCAGTCATCTCCTGAGATTCCTTCCCTTCCTTGTCCCATCATCCTTCAATTCTTGACCTTCAAGGTGGTTTTCTTCATAGCCATCACTTCAGCTAGAAGGGTGTCAGAGTTGGCTGCTCTATCTATACGGCAGGACCTCTGTACTTTTCACGACAATAGAGTTGTTCTTCGTTTAGACCCTACCTTTGTACCCAAAATAAATTCTGTATTCCACAGATCCTGAGACATAGTCGTTCCTGATTTTTGTTCCCGTCCACACCACGCCTTAGAGTGCAAGTGGCACACCTTAGATGTGAGAAGGGCTCTTAGAATTTATATCAAATGCACTTCAACGTTTAGGAAGACAAGGCTATGTTTGTATCCTTTCCCCCTTCCCACTGGGGGAACAAGGCCTCTCCTGCCACCTTAAGCAGGTGGATCAGGGCTTGCATCGCACAGGCCTACAAAGCCAAAGCTCTGCCAGTACCACACAGCTTGACAGCACATTCCACTAGAAGTGCTGCAACTTTGGCTGCCTGGACCACCCAAGCACCCCTAAAGGAGATTTGCAGAGCGGCTACATGGACATCCCCGTCTCCGTTCATCACTACCGCCTGGATTCCTATGCCTCCACAAGCGCGGCTTTTGGCAGACGGGTTCTTCAGCAAGTGGTGCGTACTTCGGAGTGAGAGACCGGATGAGGACCCTCCCAAGGACATGAAGACTTTGGTATGTCCCATCCTGGGCTCTTGCAGGAGCATGGAGGAGAATGGGCGTTGGTAAATTTACCTGAGAACGCCCTTTCTATCTATGCTTCTAGAGAGCCCAGCCCCTCCCTTGTTGCATCTGGATTGTCATGAGGTATATTATGGTTCACGATTCTGTTTTGGCTTTCAGAGACATTCACTAAAGACTGTCAAGTATCTTCACCAAAGCTGGGTGGTTTCTCCCACAGGCTGCTACTTTTATACTAGATGGACCCAGCTTGATGATGTCATCAGGAGGAGTCATACCCATCCTGGGCTCTCTAGCAGCATAGATAGAAAGGACGTTCTCAGGTAAATTTACCAACACCCATTTTCTCAATTGTTCCATTTCATAGTTTTTTGTGTAGACCAGAGGTATCCAACTCGCGGACCGGATGTGTCATGCTCTGGCCACACCCATGCCCAGTTTAGCAAAGGGGAAAAAAGTTGTGATACATCAATTAATGATGCGTGACAGCGCAAGTTTGACACCCTTGTTTAGATCAATGAATATACATGATGTCATTGCTAAATAAAAGGCTTTTAAATTCTTTTAAAATGACCTTGATTTATTTTAGGCTGATTTGGAATGAGAAAGATTCTAGAGAAAGATCCCTTGTATAAATGACTTTTGATCTCTGAGAGAAATGTGGGGGCACTCTGCAGATTATGATAAGCTAGCATATACAGGTAGTCCTTGGATTATGACAGCAATTGGGACTGGGATTTCTGTTGCTAAGCAATGTGATTGTAAAGCACGATGTCACATGACCACATTGCTTAAACATGGCAATCCTGACATTCCCCATTTCTGTTGTTTAGCGAAGACCTCCTCAAAGTTCTTGCCAGCTTTCAACAAAGTCTGTGAGGAAGCCGACAGCCAATTCCCAGGGGGCTCACAAGCAGGCTGGTGGGTAGATGAGTGGTTGCTGCCAGGGTGCGAAGGTGCATGGCATGGCTGGCATGGCATGAGTACAGCAGGGTTGAGGGTGGCTGCTGATGAGTGGGGGAATGTGCATGAGTGGCCAGTGGGGCACAACATGGTGGGCCAGGGGTATCTGCTGCCAGATATGCAAGGGTATGAGAGCAGTGATTGTAATGCATGTGAGTGCAGCTGAGTTGGGAATAACTTCCGTCAAGTGCATGAAGGTATACTCGTGGCCATTGAGATGTGGCACAATATGGTGAAACCAAGGGGTGATTGCTGCTAAGTGTACAAAAGGTGCACCAGAGTGCATGGGTGAACATGATGGGACTGGGGGTGGTGTACTGCCTGGTCAAAGAGAGTGCAGGTGGTTGCCACAGATAGGAGGTACCATGATGCCTTAGTCAGTTTCCTTGGGAGAAAAAGTTGCTGCCGTGTGTGAGCCTTACTGAAGTATATTGTAATCCTTTCTGTCACCTTCCCCATGGACTTTGCTTGAGGGAAGCCAACAGGGAAGGTCGCAAATGCAATCATGTAAATGTGATAAATGTACGTAAGGAAGCCATCATAAGTGTGAGCCGGGTGTCAAGCGTCCAGATTGCAATCACGTAACCTCAAGGATGCTGGAAGGACTGGAACTTTGAGGACTGATTATAAGTACCACTGGTTCAGCACTGTTGCTGAATGAGTGGTCATTATGCAAGGACAACCTATAAGTTGGGATTGTGCATCTCTTCACTTTGCCCTCAAATAGATGAGCCTGCTATAGTTAGGCAAGCAGCCAAATTATGTATACTGGGGCTCTGGCTTTTACTGCCAGCAAGAAGTTAGATAACAAACTGCTTATAAACCAAGTTAACCATAATTTTGTGTTCTGATTCCCTCAGGGCAGAGAAAATCTGAATTGCAAGTGTGTCCAGAAGATTGAATAAGCAAGCTGTAGATTTTAATCATTTGTTCTATCTCAACAATGACATAGCGTATCAAAATACAAGTAGAAAATATACTTCTGGCTTACTTTTCTTTGCCTGATTTAATCTTGAGTACCATTTAATGTGATGCCTTTCTGGATAACCTTCCTGGGATGAAAATTGGAAGGAATGTGTTTCAGTGATGCTATTCTTATTTGGCAGGAGGGTTGTAGAAGATGGTGATAGATTTCTCTGGTATATATTCTGCAGACGTGTTTCAGTGTGCCACATGTTAAATTATGAATGAGTTGAGCTTCTGCATGAAAGAAGTAATGAGGATAAAGAATAATAGTTTGAAATCCAGTTTAAATGAGAGAGTTGGTTAATGGATAGTATATTTAAAATTGTTCTTTTTCGGGATTCTGTCCCCTTAGGAGATAAAATGTGCAGTTCAATACATGTTTCTTGAACAAGTCTCATCAGCATTGTTAGTAACTCAGCTGAGTCTGGTGTGCCCGATCAAGGCCATTCTTGCGTATAGAGAACATAACCAGAGATGCCATGCTCTGGCAACCTCTTGATTTGCCTCCCTTCAAGAACTTTTTAAAAAGTTCCTAGCACATAATTTTCAGGTTCTTACATAACTTTGTGGCTTATCATCCATTTCCAAGATTCAGCTGAACTGCCAGTATTTATCTTTAAAAGTACTACATGCTTTGAAAACAAGCTATCGGGAAACATTCTACATGTGCATTATGACTGTCATTGGAAATAATGTTTACATCTGTTATGAGATATTGCAGCTGCAATGATTCCAGTTATATAATTTTAAGGAAAGTTTGACTAGTAGTCTACCTCTTCTTCTTTTGCTGGGCCAAAGATGCACCTTCTCTTTTTAAACATTTCCCATTTGTTTTATTTATGTGTGAAATACTTGCAAATTATTACCTAAATCATATATTCTATTTTGTCTGCCTTGTCATTCGCCCCACCACCACTATTTCATTCGATATCCTTACACAATTCTTATCTGTTCACTATCTTTATTATAGCATGAGTTGTAGGAGGGCAAATGATTAGTAACCTTCATTGCCAAGTGGGAAAATTGAACTTTGTTCTCACTGTTGATGTCTCACTGGCTAGTAGTCATGGTAGTTATACATTACCATTAGTATCACAGGCAAGAACGCTGTATTTCTCAACACTTACTGCTGGGAAGAAGAACAGAAAGATGCTGCTATAATTGTGCCATGTTATGGGATTTCCACTGAGTAGAGAATGTGAATTTAAGAGGCCTTTGCATTAGGTGAACTTTGGAGCTCCATCCAGTCTGGTTTTTATGAGGTTCCACACACACACGGCTGGGGGAGAGTGGGGAGAGAAGGGACCAGAGAGAGAAGAAAGAAAAAGAAAGTGTTAACATATTTGCCCTTTTCCGGCTGATTTTGAAATAATCTTTGCACAGAAGACTTTTCCAATTTTATGTATTTTTTGGAGCTGCTTATAATTTTACATCCATGATGGCAAAATTGTGTGATAGTTTTGACCAAGAGAGAATGGCTGACCTGTAAACTAGGTGACACTTTGGTTGTCTTCTGCTGACTTTACTGTTTTCTTTCTTCTTCATCCAGTTTAATTACTTCTGTCCAATTCTAAACTTTTGACTATAGCACAAAAGTAAATTGGAGTAGGGACAGTTACTAAGCTGACCATTTCTCTGTCATGCGTTGGGAGTGATGAGGGATTGCTGAAGCCCACATAGGGTGATCTTTTCTTCACCTGAATACCCAAGAACCAGCAGGGATTGTGGCCTCACTCTGCATTTCTTTCTTTTGAAGTGCAAAAGGAGTCAAGCTTCCTATTTGCTCTTCCAATTACAAAGAAAGAAGAAAAAGGAACATAGACTTTTCTCTTATCTGACTGAGATAAAAAGAGAGTCTCATGCCAGTCTTATATTTCAACTTCCAAGCATAATTTGAAGCTATGATTGCCATTCATCCCCCTGCTGTGCGTTGTCCTATTTTGCATAAAAGGTTTAACTCCTAATCCTGATTGAAAGTTTATTTGGCAAATATGTGAGGGCTGGCTGTGTTCCAACAACAGAATGGAATTAAATCTGCTGTTGACTAACGTTAACCCTTCAAGGTAGACAAAGATTAGGACATCAATCTCATGTAGGCCTATACTATACTATTTTTATTGTAAAGTTATGGCAACAGAATCTTGCAAACATCTCTCTCCCCTCCTTTCCTTTATCTTCATATGAATCAGGGAAGAGCCTGTCTGTGACATTTACACATCTACATTCCTACCCAGAACTCATGTTTCCTTTATCTGACCATTGCCTTGATAGCAACTCTTCCTGTCCTTCAAGGCAAGCCCTTTCAAAGACCATTTACTCTGTCTTCTACCATTCAGGAAACCATACAATATTTGAACTGCTATTGAGAATCTGCTATCTCCAGTGTTTCCATCCTTGCTCGAATAAAGTGCATTCATGTTTTTATCACCAATATCAAAAATACATATTTAATATTCCACATGAAAATTTGGAATAGTAAAGGATAATTAGATTAATTAGGCTTTTAAATTTGCTATTGTTGCAAATAGAATTAGTTATTGTTTTAAAATAATATCCTTTATTAGTATGATTAACCGTTTTTGAGCGGAGTTTTGTACAATGGAGTAGAAGAATGTTAGCTGAAGACGAGAGAGGGAAATTGGAGAGAACGCCATGGCAGATGATGAAAGGATTGGGTATAAATGAAAAGCAGTTTGAAATGGATAGGGCAGGGGTAGGGAAACTTGGCTCTTCTATCACTTATGGACTTCAACTCCCAGAATTCCTGAGTGAGCCATAAAAGGTTCCCCATCCCTGGCCTACTGGTTTTTCAGTAGTGGGGAAAATCAATTTTTGACTTGAATCGGACTGTTTAATATACAAGGGTAGGACATGTGTCCTACCTTTGTATATTAAACAGTCCCATTCAAGTCCTACATTTGTATATTAAACAGTCCCATTCAAGTCCTACATTTGTCTATTAAACAGTCCCATTCAAGTCAAAAATTGATTTCCCCCACAACTGAAAAACCAGTAGGCCAGGGATGGGGACCCTTTTATGGCTCACTCAGGAATTCTGGGAGTTGAAGTCCATAAGTGATAGAAGAGCCAAGTTTCCCTACCCCTGGGATAGGGGATAGTAAAGAAATTTCAGATCTGGGAAAAAGTGAAGCAGTATTTCGTTTTTAATGTTGGAGGTGAGTGGGTAGATCCACAGACCCCTGGTGAAGGACAAAAAGCTTTAGCTGCGGCATTGTCTTTTCAAATGGTCGCATAAGGACACGAAAAGCATGTGTAGTGATGAGGACAGTTTTCTGCCTGAGGAACAAGCTTGGAAATACTCTGGAAGCCTCCTCTTGAAAGTATCAGTGAGTGAGAAAAGGACAAGACTGATAGGCGTTGAGAGCTGGAGATAAAACAGATGAGTCAGGAGGAATGAATACAGAAAGTAGCTGGTCTAGTAGTTGTCTTTAGCATTGCATCAGAGGTCAACTGGAGGATGGAAAAAAGAAATTGAGTTGGAAGGAATTCAGATTGCAAATGGTTTTTAAATTCAAGGTCCAGGAGCGAGGGAAGCCTTGGGAAGAGAATGAAGGAGGTTGGGAAGGTCTTGCTTGCGTAACAAACCAAGGGCATAAGGTTTATGGGCACATAATCCCCGGTAGGTTTTGAAAACAGGATTGTTATAAATTGATAAATTGACTGTGATCATCTCTTAGGTATTACAGCCATAAAACCTTTCAATAATTGTTTTATGGAAACAGAACCCATTCCAGTTTGGGAATCCGATCCAGAATGGGGCTGACCTGTATTAAATGCTCCCAGAAACGTAGTGAGTAAACCTCTCAGCTGCTTCTATTTGAAGCAGCATTGCATCTCCATACTACCATAGTTAGTGAGAGCTCTGAGAATTCCCCTTTGCAGATACTTGTCCAATTTATGCAGTTACTCCAGACAGTGCTCTCCACTCAGATATCAAAAAAAAAAAAAAAAAGAGAGAGAAGAAAACAAGTGGGTAAGGCCTACCCTCCCTCAATTCTGGTTTGATATACAGAATTTTTTGAGTTTAAAAGTAAATTGATTGAGAGAATTTAAAGTATACAAAGAGAACCCAGTAGAGCATCCTATTCAAGAGCTTATATTCCTGAAGAAACAATACAAACATCTAGCCAAAAAAAAGTTCACCAGAATTTTCTGGTAGCTATTGATAACAGTATCTCAAGCCTGGAACTCTACTCTGTTTTGGCATCCGATAGTCTCCTACCCATTTGATTAAGTCCTTTTTACTCCCTTATCCTAAACCTCCTTCTGTAGTGGGGGGGAGCATTTAGAGCATTATATTCACACAAGATTCCTGACGTTAACCTGCTTCCAAATTGGGCCCCAGTTACAAGTTCTGAAATAAAGCCACTCATTGATCAGTGAAAGCTTTGGTGCAGTGGCCTAGAGGTGGAGCTCTTGCCTCATAATCAGGAGGCTGTGAGTTCAATCCTAGGTAGAGGCAAATACTTCTCTCTCTGGGCAAGATGAGAATATATCTGCTGAATATAACTCCGCATTGGTGGCAGGAAGGGCATCCGGCAGTAAACACTCGGCTCCATTAAGTTGCCCAGACTACATCCCGCAAGGGATTATGGAGTCGTTAATTGGAGATGACTGATCAGCTAAAGCTTGCTAAAGCTCCAGGCAATGATTTTATCATATCTGAAATACTACGAAATAATCTAGAATGGTAGACCCCTTTTCTTGCCTTCCAGTTACTTATATTGATCACACTGTGGAAATTCCAGAGGATTGGGGCCTAGCCATTATTGTGTCCATTTACAAAAAGGGCACCCAAAACCTGTCAGTTAACTATTAGCCTCTTAAATATAATTAGTAGACTCTGTGATAGAGATGTGTACCACAAATTAGTCAATTGGATTTGGATTGATTTAGAGCACGTATTGCAGATGAACCAGCAGGCTTGAGTCTGGACACTAATTATTAACATGCCATTATTCTTCAACACTTAGCCGAAAAATAGTGCACATGTCTAAACCAGGCTCATCTTTATATATTACATTTATTGATTCAGGTCCATATTCGATCTAGTAGTTCCCAGAGAAAGGCCCTGGTCTAAGCTTCTGCATACAAACATTGACAGATGCCTATTATTGCTAATGCATAATCTTTACAAAAACTCCAGAATCAATGCAGCATGCAAGACCACTACGCTACTGAAATTCTAGCCTAGAGAGGAGAAAGGCAAGGATGCATTCTAGCCCCTCTGCTGTTTAATCTCTCTGTAAATCCACTTGTGGCCCAATTAAACCAATTAGAGCACCCTCCCTCAAAATTAACTAATAGACATAATGCATCCCTGTTATGTACAAAGGATATCGTACTTTTGTCACAAATGCAAGTTGGACTTAGATGAGCCTTGAACGCTCTGGCTAGTTACTGCTCTGAAGAGGCCTTTGAAATCTACAGTAATAAAACCAAGATCTTTGCAAAAGGACCTTTTTTTTTCCAGAAGACCACAATCTATTCCAGCAAAAGTGAAGTTACATTCAGCTCAGACTATTGCACAACTGCTCTTTTTGACTCTTCTTTTGTTCCTCTGGAAAGGATGCAGTCCAAATTCCTAAGAGCTATATTTAAGGTAGTGCACTGTGTCCCAAATGTTATACTAAGGAAGGAGGCAGGACCAGCTAAAGTCAAAACAGGTGCATGGATGTACATTTTTGCATATTCGTTAATACTACTCTTTTTCCCTACAGGTTTGAGTTCTCTCCTTAGAGTAGACAATTTTGAATCAACATGGTTCAGGGCTTTCTCACAAAAACTTCCTTGACTTACAACCACAAGTGAGCCTAAAATTTCAGTGGCTAAGTGAAACATTTGTTAAGTGAGTTTTGCCCCATTTTATGATTTTTCTTGCCACCGTTGTTATGAATCACTGTAGTTGATAAGTTAGTAATCTGGTTGTTAGATGAATTTGGCTTCCCGATTGACTCTGCTTGTCAGAAAGTCACAAAAAGTGATCACACGACCTTGGAACACAGCAAAGTTCATAAATAGGAACCAGTTGTCAACCAGTTGTGAATTTTGATGACATGATTATGGGGATGGTACCAAGGTTGTAACTATGAAAAACGGTCATTGTCACATTTTTCAGTGTCATTGTAACTTCGAACGGTTACTAAATGAACTGTTGTAAATTGAGGATTATCAGCTGAGATTATGCCTTTGTGGACAAGAGGCCATTGAAACTACAGCTCACGTCCTGCTAGATTTCATCTTCTATTATGACTCATGGACTCGATTTATAACACCTTGCCTAATATAATACCCAGGAAATACTGGATATTACAGTATAGTATAAATACAGGAAGGAACAGATCAGACATCCAGCCCTTGCTTATCAATGGAGACCGAGTGGAGCAAGTGGCCAGTTTTAAGTTTCTGGGTGTTACCCTAAAAGAGGACCTGACCTGGGGTGCCCACATTGCAGCCCTGATCAAAAGGGCCCAGCAGAGATTATACTACCTGAGGTTTCTCAGAAAACAACAACTGAATGAGAAACTGCTGGTAACCTTCTACCGCTGCACCATAGAGAGCATTTTAACATACTGCACCTCTGTATGGTTTGCCAATTGCACAGTGGCAGATAGGAAAGCGCTCCAGAGGGTTAATGTCATTGCCCAGAAGATCATTGGTTACCCTCTCCCCTCTTTGGAAGAGCTTTATAGCTCCCGCTGCCTTAAGAAAGTTCAAAACATTCTCAAAGATCCATCTCATCCTGGGGAACCCTTTTTTTGAACTATTACCATCTGGCAGACGGTACAGAATAATAAAAACAAGGACAAATAGGCTGAAAAACAGCTTCTATCCTAGGGCAGTAGATCTTTTGAATTCTGCTGTATAGTGCAGTGTTGGTGTGGAGTCGGGGTTTACAGTTCAATGTGTGAAGGGTGAAGGATGTGTGTTTGTGTTTATTTTCATGGTCATGATGTGCACTGAAGATGGTGTTTGATTTCGTTATACGAGGTGCAATGACAATAAAGAAAACTAAACTAAATACTGATCTTTTTGTACACACAACTACTGCTATCAGATCAGTAAGGAGTAATTTCTTTGAATGTGGCCAAATTCTGTTATGCTGTATGCAAAATTAGGCAGGCCCTTGACTGGGTAATCTACCACTAATTGTAATATATTATTTTGTCTGTTGTTCATTTTACTTTTTATTGTTGTTGTTTTTAATGCTTTTATTTGTAATGCTATTGTGTGACCGTAATAAAAATTGATTGATTGATTGTAAATTGAAAACGGGGAGAGGAAAATAGGTATAGATAGCTGTGGTCTGGTGTGCATAAAATGGAAGTATGCTGGCTGTTGTAATAAATATTATGTGTGGGTAGGAAACAGGTTAGGTTTGCAGAGGTGTACTGCACACTAGAGTCAGTCTCAGTGTGATATGTGCTGTAAGGTCCTTATAGAGACTGGCAGAGGAAAGACCAGTGCAGGGATATTATGATGGAGTCACATATCGGCACTGGGAAAAGCAGGGAAAAATAAGTGTTTAATACTGGAAATTGCTCAGAGTGATATCTTGTTTTATTTCAGATAAGATGGAGAACTACTTTACTACAACAATGTGTTTTGCTGCTGACCTATGTTGTAATTATATTGGAAGCAGTGCCGATAGATGTAGACAAGACAAAAGTAAAGGAGGAAGAAACATACCCCGGAAAAGTAGATAATCCGGTAAGTCCTTTAATTAAATGTGGTTTTCAATAGCAGCTTTTCCAACAATGCAATATTTCAGACTAGAATTAATACATTACCAGTGTTTAGATCCTCTGTGGCATACAGATTAGCTGCATCTAGATATATCCCTATTGGGTTCTGGGAATATTAGAGCCAAAGAAAGACAAGACAAAAAAAGTTAAATAAAAGCAAAGTGAGGTTTAAAGCATTGTCCTAGGCTACAGATTATTTCTTAATATCTTTAATTATAGCCAGGTTGGTCTAATGCAGAGGTCCCCAAACTTGGCAACTTTTAAGATTTTTGGACTTCAGCTATGCTGCCTGGAGAATTCTGGGAGTTGAAGTCCACAAGTCTTAAAGTTGCCACGTTTGGGGACCCCTGGTCTAGTGGGTTAAGGCACCAGGCTAGAAAGAAGCAGACTATGAGCTCAATTCCCACCTTAGCCATGAAAGGCCAACTGGATAACTTTGGATCAGTTACTCTCTCTCAGCCTGACCAATCTCAAAGTTGTTGTTGTGGGGAGTATAGGTGAAGGAAGGTGTTTTGGGATGCATTATCACTGCCTTATTTGCAAAAATAATAAATGAAGGTGGAATTAGCTCAAATTTTAGTCCCAAGTGTTATACTAATGAAAGAGGCAGGACTAACCAAAGTCAAAACAGGTGCATTGATCTGCATTGGTTAATACTATTTTTTTTCCCTACAGGTTTCTCTACAGAGTTCTCTCCTTATAGTAGACAATTTTGAATCAATATGGTTCAAGACTTTGGGTCAGTTACTTTCTCTCAGCCTGACCTACCTCAAAGAGTTGTTGTTATGGGGAGTATAGGAGAAGGAAGGTGTTTGGGATGCATTATCACTGCCTTATTTGCAAAAATAATAAATGCAGGTGGAACAGGGGTGGGATTCTACTGGTTTTGTCCGGCTCTGTAGAACCGGTAGCTCTGAAGAGCAGCAGACATAGAACCGGCTCTATGTCTGCTGCTGTTTTGGCCCACCACTCGCCTGGGCTCTTACCTGACCTTTATTTCCTGCTTTTTCAACCTCTGCTACCGTTCAAGGCACAGCTGCGGTTGAAAAAGCAGGAAAAAAGTGCTGTTTGAAACGCTGCTTCCCTGCACGCAGCGCTGCTCAGCTGTCCAGGCAGCAAGTTGACGAAGATTTACATGTACGCGCAGCATGCAGGGAAGCACATCGTAAATCACCGAACCGGTAGTTTAACCTGTCGGATCCCACCCCTGAGGACAATTTAGCTCAAATTTTAGCATTTGCAGGAGTCCTCCCTCTGCAGCCATTCATTCAGCAACTGTTTGAAGTTATGACATTGCTGAATTAGTGGTAATTACAACCAGTCTTCAAAATTATGGCCAGTGTATTGCCTCTGCAGTTACTTGCTTAAAATTTGGGCACCTGGCCTTCAATTATAACCTCAGTGTGTGCTTCAATTGCCCTCCATTATCTTCCCCCATTTCTGCCCTTTTTCCATCCTGCACTCTACCACTGATACCTATCTATACTTCCCCATCTTCGACATCTTCTTTCTTCCCCTACTAGCCTGAGATCCAGGTGCTGGGCAAGGGCACAACCCCAAGGTGTGCAGCAGGGTGGCAGAGCTTTGTCTGCTGAAGGCAGCTTGCTGGGTCTGACTGGGGAAAGAGACAGAGTGGTGGTGTGGGTGGCAGCTATTGGCAGTGTGCAAGGCCTTGTGAGACTTTGCTAGCCCCTGGTGACCCCTTCGCAAGTCCCTCTTCACAAACCAGGCCTGGCCCTGCCATCCAACGTTGCTCATAGTGTGCATATCTTGAGGCTTACACCCTTGCCCAGCGCCTGGATCCAGGACCAGCAGCAAAGAAAAGAAGATGGTGAAGATAAGCTGGACGCAGCGAGGGGGGTTGTAGTAGTGATAGGTATCATTAGCGGTGTGAGGGGGGCAAAAGGACAGAGATATGGAAGGAGATAGGCAGGTTGTATTTATATGCAGTCGTAAATGCAAGCGAGTTGCCAGTTGCCCAAATACTAATTATGTGACCGCAATGGCCGTAATGTTGAGGATTGATTCAAACTACCACTACTACATCTTCAGCACTGAACAAGAAAAGATTATAATTGGTTGTTGGAAAATCAGCAAGGATAATGAATACCTACTGTAGATGAAATATTTTATATAGATAAAGCAACATTTCTCATCCCTGCCTCTACTTTAATAAGGAAATGGTAATTATATGTATATCTTAAAGGACACTGGATTGTACTATGATGCCTATCTCAGGCAAGTGATAGACGTTTTGGAGACAGATACACATTTCAGAGAGAAACTCCAAACAGCAAACATGGAGGATATAAAGGTAAATATAATAACTAGTAAATTTTAATAAAATGAAAAAAAATGAGGTCATTGGTTTTACCTTCCCTGTGTTCATTGAGAGAGAATTAAATCACTTGCTATAAGCATGTCTCTGAAACAATGCTAAATATGTAGCTTTTGGGGGGGAAACACCAAAAGCTAGAATTCTCTGTTTTCTAGTTAGAAAAAGAATCTATGGAAAATAAAATGAATTATTTTGGATCCTGTATTAATTTGTGATATGTGTCCATGCTAGTGTACTTGTAGTGCAGAGTAACTACTACAATTGTAGCTGAAGTATTTTGAAGAGTTTTAGAAATACTTTAACATTCCTATGCTGTGATCTTCTTGAGTACTGTTATTTTTTTCTACTACCCCGGAACAAATGTTTTATCCAGATTAAAATATCCATTAATCCATACTCTCCTATGCAACTTTGCCTGTTGTCTGATGGATTTCAACCAGGCCAATCAAAGGTAGTTTGGTATTCAATAGCTAATAAGCAGCAGCTCACTTCAAGTGAGGAATGATTTTCCTTTCTGACTCCCAGCATGAAAACAACAGCTGAGACATAGTGTTGGGAAACTACCCGTGAAATTAATGTTAAACGAAAATGTTATTGTTCAGCCTTTTCCAGGGTGCATTTTAATAAACCAAATCATCTCAGTATCAGGGTATGACTTGTTACAACATGCGCTCTTGGTGTCATCCATTCCAAAGATTTCAGTTCAATATAGAAATGACAATCCAGAGTGATTGTGATGTAGAAGATGCTGCATAGTGTACATAATTGTAGTCTAAATATATTGGCTTCAAAATACTGTTAGTGACACATCTATTAAAGCATTTCAGAGAAAACACAAATTGCTGTTAGTGCTGAAGGCTCTGCCTCTGGGGGGAAGTGTCTCAAAAATCTGTCTAGGAGCTGAAAATTGGATTATTTTACTGGATTAATTTATGCCACCCAGAGTTAGTTTTGGTGAGATGGGAGGTCATGTAAGCCAGATGGGTGGATGGATGGACGGACAGACAGATGGATAGAAATTTTGCATAAAGTCTGTTACATCATTACCAGTCTTTGGTATATATGCTATTTAGGATCTTTTTAATCAGTTTACTGTTTTTCACTGAATTATTAAGTAAAAAGGATACTCATCAATCAGTGGTGGGATTCAAAAATTTTACTACTGGTTCTGTGGGTGTGGCCTGGTGGGCGTGGCAGGGGAAGGATACTGCAAAATCCCCATTCCCTCCCCACCCCACTAACCTGCTTTCCAGCTCCATTCTTCTGTGCAGGGCAGCAAAAGAGGACCCAGCCGATCAGCTGGGACTCGGGAGGCAGAGAATAGATGGGGGCAGGGCCAGTCAGAGGTGGTATTTGCTGGTTCTCCGAACTACCCAAAATTTCTGTTAATGGTTCTCTAGAACTGGTCAGAACCTTCTGAATACCACCTCTGTCATCAGTGCTCCTGCCCTCTGCTTTTAAAGTTTTGCTTGGGGTTTGAAAATTTCAGATCTTGGTTTCTTTTAGGAGAATATATTATTATTTTACTTAGTGCATTCAGTTATACATTGGTAACCAATGAAATTATCCTCTAGAAAAATAATTGTGACGACTTTTTATGTCAATGCTTTGTTTATGTCAATGCTTTGTTGACAGAATGGAAAGTTTAGCAAAGAGCTAGACTTAGTTGGCCATAAGGTGAGAACAAAACTGGATGAACTGAAAAGACAAGAAGTTGCAAGATTAAGGATGCTAATCAAAGCCAAGATTGATGCATATCAAGGTAAGCAGACAAAGGGGAAAATGGATGAATTAGCAATAATGTTTCAATTTTCTCCTTCATTTACAGCTGTGTTTGATTCAGATAAAACTGTTCCTTTGGTGTGTTTTTTTACTTCATTACATATTCTTGTTCTCAAAAATTAGGGGTGAGAATGACAAGCTCATTCTGAAAAAACAACATCTGCAATATAAATGGCGTGAAATTGAATCAGTTTAAAGAACGGGTTTCCATTGTGACATTGCCATGTAGCTTTGTGTTATTTTTTTTAAATAAACCATTCAAGTAAACCTCTGTGTAGGAAGAATGCAGTATTTCAGATAATAATCCAATTTTCAAATCATGAAAATTCATCATATGTAATGACCACTTTGATTGTGGAACAGTTTTAATCTTCCCTACAGCAGATGGTAAAATTAAGTGGCTCTGGTTCATTTCAAAAAGTTAAACAGAATCAGATCAATAGTGTTTAGATGGAATCAACCAGGAAGTTCTTGGTATGTAGACCAAAGTGGAAAATCCTAAAAAGCAACAATCCAGACAAAGGCAATGGCAAACCCTTTCCATATTGACATAGAAAAACAATGCATGCGTGTCAACACCAGAAGATAAGTTGGAGAGTTAGGGCCAGTTTTACACAGTTATCCCTTTTACATTTCTTTTTCCCTTCTCTTATTTTGACTAAATCTATTCCATTCCAAATCATATCACTACACTGCAGGTCACTTCTCAAATGTTACGAAGATAGAGTGGGCTACAGGAAGAAAGCACTTCATACCAACCAATGTTGCCTTAATGGAGATCTGAACATTTTATATCAATTTTTTAAACTTTCTGATTATACTCCAATAGGGTATAATAAATAATATTACTAATAAAATATTGTGACTTTAAAATTTATATTCTTCATCTTATATAGAGGCTCCCAAAAGGCATAATTCTTTGGAGAGGGATAGGATTATAATTTCCTGATTTGGAAATGGTTAGTGTGCCTTTATTTCCTTAGTAAAAATTGTCAAGTGTATTAAAAAAAAATATCTGTGGGAAAATAATTTAATAATTTAATTCGTAGCTGCAAACCTGCATTTTGCTTGGATTGCATGGCATGTCAACAAGTAGCAAAAGTAGAGACGTTCTTCTCTAAAAATGTCATTACATTAAGAATACTGTGGACGTTCCTTCTTCTTCTTATTTAAACACCCAAGCACTGTCCTTTGCAACCTAAATTTATTCATAATCTCAAGCGCCCAATGCTGGTCCAGTTATACAGGTTTTTCTGTCTCTTATCAATAGTTTTTCCTGACTGGCATATATTCTCATTCTCTCTACACCTTGTCCCTGTCATTAAGGTCAAGCAGATTTTTGTAATCTCCACATAAGCAGACGTTAAGCCAAGCCAACTGAGAAATTGTCTTCAGATTAAGAGGGAAGAATCACCCCAAGCAATTTGGCCTGTCCTGAGCAGGCCTATTATCCTCACATGCCATGGAGGAAGCCATCCTATCATCAGGATTGAAAACAATTCAAGATCTGGGCTAGTCAATATAAAAATCTGGAGTCTGGGTCTATATGTTTGATTCTATCTTGGTAGCAACAACATCAACAACAACACCATATTTCCTTTTACATTGCCTGGGCATTTTTCATCTAATTTAAAACCTCCGTTGAATCTCGTGAAATGCTGTATGTTGTGAATATCTTCATAAAATATGAATTGCTTTTTAAGATATGCTCTTGAATTCTACCCAGTGCTTGTTGTATTGTATCTATCAATGTAGTTACCATGGTTCTCTTTTTTTTTTGTGTGGGTTGCTTTTAGATTCTGGCATAGACCATCAAGCTCTTCTCAAACAGTTTGAGCATCTGAACCATCAAAACCCTCACACTTTTGAAGTTAAAGATTTAGACATGCTAATCAAAGCTGTAAGTGTCCAGCAAATATTTTCTCAAATGTTTGTTTTCTCTCTTTTTATTTTATTTTTTTCTATATTGGTCTGAAATTTTCTCTTAATTTATCAGTTTTAAATATATTTCATAATTATCTCGGGAATCTTAACTTGGAACTCCATTTTGGATCCATAGTATAATGTGTTACACAAGATTTGTGCACTTAACAAGTGCCCTCCACCCATCTGCTTGTGTTCCTTGTAGTGAGTGCATCATGGAATGAAGGTTCTCAAGCCAATATAAGCAGCTTTATATTTTTACTAAGTCTTTAAACCTTTAAACTGAGCCAATTTAATTCCTTCTCACAATGTGTTATACTTGGAAGTAACTTTATATTAGTTAACCAATCTTGTTTTACTGGATTAACAGTCTGTTTAATTAGTATTCAAATCAGTTTAAATCTGCCCAGTTTTCCAAATAATAGTACAGTTTATTTTGCAATGTTAGAAAGGTATCATCTCATTTGCAACTTAAAAAGTGATGGCGGGAAAAGCTTCTTCAATGCAGCAGATCCTGAATAGCTTTAAAGTATGAAGTATACATTTGTTTAACACTGCTCCACGGATAAATGAACCATTGCATTTATTAATTAACTTACTAATTAAAACTTAACTTTAAAAAATAAATAAAAGAGATGGTCTCTCTCTTGAGGGCTTCCATCGGGGAACAGAACTGCAGATATGAAAAATATAACTGAAATAAATGAATGTGTAAAGATAGTATGTAGAGCCAGTTAGAGTAATAGTTAAGGCATCAGACTAGTAATAGTTAAGGCCAGAGGTGGGATTCAAATTTTTAACAACTGGTTCTGTGGGCGTGGCTTAGTTGGTGGGCGTGGCTTGTTGGTCATGTTATTGGCTGGGCGTGGCCTGGCCTCTCATGACTGTGGGGAAGCTGCAACAGTCATAAGTGTGAAAAATGGTCATAAGTCACTTTTTTCAGTGCCATTGTAACTTTGAGTGGTCACTCCACACAAGGAAAGTACCAGCAAAGGAGGGGGAAAAAACTCCAGAGAAGTTCCTGAGACAGGAAATCTAGTCCTGCCAAGAATGTAATAAGGGTTAACTGAGAAGCAGTTTCTGTAAGCAACACCAGAATGTTTCCTTCCTGCCTTCCTTACAGGATTAGGCCAGTAATTTCTTTGAACAACCAGTTCTCTGAACTGCTTAGAATGTTAACAACTGGTTCTAGCGAATAGGTGCGAACTAGTAGAATCCCACTCCTGGCTTATAGGCATCAGACTAGAAATCAGAACACTGTAAGTTCTATTCCTGACTTGGGTATCTTGGCTCAGTCAACCCCTCAGTCCCAGGAAGGAGGCAATAACAAACCACTTCTGAAAAACTTTCCCAAGAAAACTTCTCTAGGCAGTCTCTGAGAATCAGGAATGGTTGAGCAGAAAAATAAAAAATAAAGATAGGGCGGACTCCTATGAAGGAAGCTGTGCTAATCCCTGCTGCAGGAGGGAAGGAGGAAAGTAATGCCCCTCTCTTCCCAGCTGAGCCGCAAGAAAACAACCCTTTTTGTCCACACCTTAGAGGTCTGTGCATGTGGAGATTCTCAGTCATCCAAGTCATGGTTGTCCCTAAGGTGCTTTTTCAAAAGGCAACTAGACTTTGTTTTTTCCTTGAAAACGTTTTGCTTCTCATCCAAGAGTGAATGGAGGAGGGTGAAAGGATTGCTGCGAGGAATAGAAATCCTTCCATCTTCCACCATTCAGTCAGAACTGAAGAAACTTCTTGGATGAGAAGTGAAACGTCTTCAAGGAAAAACAAAGTCCAGTTGTCTTTTGAAAAACACCTCTGGGACTTATTCGTTCCTGATCAAGTCTCCTATTTGGTAGGCCATCAAAATGAATGGTTGAAAAGCATATATTATATTGTGCATATATTTATTACTTATTATTAGATCTCCTCCCCCTACCTTTATTACTTTGTATGTAACTCATAGCGGTGAACATATATAATATTCTTTCCTCTGCCTATTTTCCCTGCAACAACAACCCTGTGAGGTGGGTTGGGCTGAGAGAGAGTGACTGGCCCAAAATCACCCAGCTGGCTTCCCATGCCTAAGTCAGGACTAGAACTCACAGTCTTTTGATTTCGAGGCTAGCAACTTCGACACTATCCAAACTGGATCATTTATTTAAAAAATGACCCAAATCTAAATGCATAATGTGTCTATACCTATATTTTTGGGTTTTTTTTATATCTAATTTCCCTTTTCTGAAAGCAGAACACTTAAACAAATTTGTGGTAATCACTTTGGGGGTGTTTGATGGCTGCTTTCAAACATGGTGAGTCCAAATGGCACCCCTCTGTTTCAAATATGTTTTTGTTTATTCTATTTTTATTGTTTCTAGAAATAGTGATCTTTTATGATTTTATGGCTTTGAATGTTGCAAGCCACCCAGAGTAAGTAAGATGGGCAGCAGACAAATGTAATCAATAAAATAAATAAAAGACATAAAATATTTTAAAAATAAATAAAATAAATAAAATAAAATAAAAACATTACAAATAAATGAAATAAAATAAAACGTCCAGGGCCAGTCAGTTTAATTGTGACAGTAACTGTTAACAATCACACTTCAAAATAAGTCATTTTTTTTTATTCTTATTTTCCAGAGATGGAGGCAGAAATATTTAAAAAATGAGCTTTTAGCACCCCCTAGTGTCAGTAACATTTACTTATCTGATAATCGGTGATAGAGAATTCCTGTAACACCATGTGTACCTTCTTCATAAGTGAAGCAGGGGATTAAGGAAATAGTGCTGAGTTCTCCCTGAGGGGGACAATTAAAGTATTAAATGAATTACATAAGATGCTGAAGAATATTAAAATGCTCATTAAAGTATCTAATTAAAATAATTAGATGAGTAAAAGAATTAGAATTTGGGTTGAATTCTGCAGAAGTGTCATTACACAACTACATAACATCATCAAAAACTTAGTGAAACTGCAATTTTGCCTATGATCTTATTTCAGCTTTCTTTGCTTTAGAGATCTGTGGAGATCATAAATGTGAGAATTGGTCATAAAGGTACATTTTCATCACAGTTGTGTTTGTGAATGGTTGTTAAACAAGGCAGTCACTAAATGAAGACCACGTGTAGTTTAGATAGTAGGGCTAAAAATTCCTTTTACTTCACATTTACTCTTAAGTCTAGATGCAGGGAAGATATTTAATATACAACAGTAATTCTAAGTTTCTTCATCTCTTTATTTTCTGTTCATCCGAAGAAGGTGGTTGTGGAATTTATTGTTCATGAATTATTTACGAACTTGCATATATCCCGAGAAAAATGTCCTGAGGGAAACGAGAAGATGGCCTGGTCCACAGGAGTTTCTTAATGCTGCTTAGCACAATGTTTATGCTCACTCTAGGGGGGAAAAACAGATTTTGTTTAAATTTTTAACTCCTCTTATTTGCAGGCAACACATGACTTAGAAAACTATGACAAAGCCCGTCATGAGGAGTTTAAGAATTATGAGATGATGAAAGAACATGAAAGGAGAGAATATTTAAAAACACTGGATGAAGAAAAGAGGCACCAAGAAGAAGCTAAATACGAGGAAATGAAAAAAAAGCACGGTGATCACCCCAAAGTTAATCATCCTGTAAGCCCGCTGTTTTTATCCACACCGTATAAAATGTATTGGTTTGTATATTTTTATTTATTTCGTTTATCAAACTTATATAGTCACTCATATGACACAAAGTCCCACTGAGAAGTGTAGAACAGAGGCCCCCAATTTGTGGGCCACAGTCTTATCACCACCCTGACATGTGAGTGGCCGGCTGGTGCGCATGCCGCTGTGCATGTGCACAGCCCCACTCACACAAGCATCGTTGCAGGCACTCGTCTCACTCAGACAAACTTCATTGCAGGTGCTTGCAACCCCATTTGTGTGAGCCTCATTACAGCACTTTCAGCCCACTCACGCAGGGCCATGAACATCACAGGCGCTCACCCACCCACGCACCTGCGCTTGCCCCTCCCACAAAATCATCCCCTCTTTCCCCCCAACCCCCACTCCAAGCACCAACCTGGAAAGGTTGGGGAACTCTTGTGTAGAATAACAATTAAAATATTATACAAAATTATATGTGTGTGTGTGTGTGTGTGTGTGAAGTTTTCGTGGGTACTTACATGTATGGTATTCAACTTTGGGTATTTTCCCACGTCATTATAGTTGTGCTTTTAAAGTTGTAGCAACGTTTCAGCAGAATCTCATCTGCCATCATCAGGCTTCTGTATTGTGTTCGTCTGTGAGTCAGACTTTCACAGCCGTTTCTGTTTTAAATTTGGGGCTAGCCTACTGCTGTGCCAGAATGGTTTTTTCTTCATCCTGATTGGTTGGGAGTCTTGGTCTGTGTTTATTGGTCTTGGAGTTTGCTGTGTTCTGCTTGATTGGTGTTTCTAATATCTTCTGTGTTTTGTGGCTTTTTTTGTCTTGATTGGCTGGCAACATTGTGTTTCCTGTATTGGAGGCTTTTAGTGTGGCTTGGCTCCGAGTAAACGGACGGCTATCATTTATTAGGAAGCTAGGTTTCATCTGGGTGCCTGGTTGGGGTGTGTTTGAGCTAGAGGTATCAGGGGGGTCTGTTTGTGCCCAGGGGTTTGCTTGGCTTGTGGTGTGGAGATTTTTTTCTTTGTGAGTGCAGGCTTCCAGATAATTGACAGTCTGGTGGAGTCATCTCTTCTATTCATGCTTTCAGGTCTTTTTTCAATCTCTATGGCTTCTCTGATAATTCTGTAGCTGGGGTTTTCTATAGTAGCTAGTGGCACCAAAATGTCTCTACAACTTTAAAAGCACAACTATAATGACGTGGGAAAATACCCCAACAGAGCTGAATACCATGCATATAAATACCCACAAAAACTTAAGAAAACATATACATACATACATACATACATACATACATACATACATACATACATATATATAATGTAGTTATATATTTAAAACAAATTTTAAAAAGACGCTGAAAGGGAACACATCAAATAAAATCTCTAGTATGGTCATATCCCAGGATAATGGAACTCATCAGAATTTTATACATGTTGGCAGAGATCCTTTACTGAAAAAATCAAGATCATAAGGGTCAGTTAAATGGATACTAAATCATTTTTTATTCATTTATTTCAATATCATGACAGTGTTATACCACACTAAAATATATAGTTTCTGAGCTTGGTTTTTGATCACTGATCTCATTAAGCTATTAGACTATCACCAAATATAAATGCCATTTCCTGTGCTTCCCATACAATGATTTCTTTACAAAATAGGATATTCTTGAAAAAAACGGAAAGATTCTGGGCTTTTTCAAAAATATCTTTATATTTTCCACTTTTTTGTGGAAACTGGAGCATGACTACATTCTACCTATCATTTTGTCACAGTGATGTCAATCAGTCATTCTACATGAGCATTGCGGAGGGATTAAAATTCTTTTTAGGGTGAATATAAAATACATTTTATATCTATGTAGTTTTCCATGAGTTTATACTAAAGAGGCAGAGAAATAATGGTATCACAATCTTTTTCTTGCAAGGTACATGGCAGACAAAACAACCCAAAAAAGTGCTTTAGGGGAAAATTAACTTGATTCTTTGGGTATCCTAATGTGATTTTAACTCTATGTTAAAAGCAAAGCTTCTGTGAAATTATTTGCACAACTGGTATTCATTGTCACCTTTCAGGGAAGTAAAGACCAATTGAAAGAGGTATGGGAGGAATCAGATGGCTTAGACCCCAATGATTTTGATCCAAAGACTTTCTTCAAGTTGCATGGTAAGACTTATAGTTAAAAAACATTAAGAAACAGAATTATCACTGGGCATTCACAATCCTATTGCCCTTTTCAGATTAACAAATGTATCTTGGCATGTGCTTTTTCAGAGAATTTCAACAGATGCATGAAATGTTTTTTTTTTTAAATATATAATACAACAGTATATATAATACAACAATATACTGTATGTGTCTGCATCTCTCTCTCTCTCTCTCTCTCTCACACACACACACACACACACACACACACACACACACGGATTTGCATTCACTTTTTCTAATCAGGTAGTTTACCATATGATTTGAGGCAACATATACAAATATAAAAGTGGGATTGGTTGCGGTCTAGAATTATGGACGGGTGTGTACTAGTGTCTCTAATTACATATTTATATGACATTTTTTAAAACAGATATCAATGCTGATGGTTTTCTGGATGAACAGGAATTAGAAGCTCTATTTACTAGGGAGGTAAATATATGTAACTGGATTATTTCAGAATCACAAGGTTTCATTTGGCTCAGTGCATATGAGCAAGTAATGACTATTGAATGGAAATGTTAGAATGGAAATTGAGTTTCCACAGTTTAATTAAATGTATCATACTCAAACTCTTAATATCCTAATCTAAAAGCAGGCTCTCCCATCATTTTGGACTTCATGTTTTATAAACTATGAACAATTTTCTTCAACATTGCTGAGCAGCTAATGTGAAGTACATTCAAATATCTGGCACTTATTAAGCTGAGACTAGCGGTATCATGTGTATGTCCCATAGCTAGGCCTAGGTATATGTATTCAAAAATACGTGAGATGTTTTTGTATGGATAGAAGATTAATTCAATTTCTTAATTATTTAATTACCTTGAACATTGAATTTTCAATCTCCTCTATCAATCTATATACTACTAACATACCATAATTTCCCTTTAACTGTAGGGCAAAATCTTTTGATCCAAGGTATCTCAAACGGGCCAAATTATAGAATGCATCCAAAATGCAGGAGCCATGACTCCTGTGGAATTGAAATTTGGCAAATTTCATAAAACATTTTATGACATAAACATTACAATGAAGCAATTGATGACATAATACAAAATGTCTTAAAACATTTCATGTACTGAAGTTTGACTGTGCTATACAGTTCAACATGCGCTACATTTAAGGCAGATAATCTCTGTATATCTCCCAAGGGAAGATAATCCAAAATTGATTGTTAAATATAAGTATGTGCTATTAAATATGTAGAAAGAAAACATTTATCTCATAAACATATTTTTGTCGATCTTTGTATTATGTTTTGCTGTTTATTATGTTAATCATACTGTGGATATTTTAACTTTTGCTATTTCACGTACTTCTTTAAGTTGCTGAGAGTTGTCTGTTTGCAGTGAGGTGTAAGTTTAATTAATAAATAGCATTAATAGCAATGTATTTTCATAACCAAATAATAAAATTTGGAAGGCCTGTTCAAAGCAAATTTCTTAATCTTAGCTAGAAAAAGTTTATGAGTCCCAAAATGAAGAGGATGATATGGTTGAAATGGAAGAAGAGAAGCAACGAATGAGAGAACATGTCATGAATGAGGTAAGGTTTCAGAGCACACATTTTACAAATAACTGTTAGCAAACTTCTGTTGTTTTAACTAAATGTTAAAAACAGGTGTGTAAGTATGTATTTAAGTAGTGGGCATATTTCCCAAACATGTTTCTGAAAATGCCTATTTCAGAGCTTTCCTGACCTCATTACAGTGCAAGTTTATTACCACATGTCTATTTATCCTTATATGGATAGCTTTATTATAGTTTGTTGTTGGATGATATCTACTAAATTGACATATATGATTGCCTTGGGATGGGAATATTTGTGTGAATCCAACTTTATTTTTAATCAATAAGAATGCTATTGTTTACAACTTTACAACTTTTTAAAGTAAGTATATTTAAAGCTATACAATTATTAAAACTTCTACTTACCTTTCCTTCAAACTGTTGAATAAGCAGCCTATTGTCATTTCAAAAACCAGTTTTTCAATGAATGATTCTTCTGTCAGGTTCACCATTATCATGCAAATGTGATATTTCTAATCTGGTTATGTGAGGGGGGAGGGTTGTTTTGTTTTTGTTTTGTCACTTAACAAGAAAATATTAAATTCCACACACTATTGATACCTGAGTGACATGGAATTTTAAATGTTACAGATGAATTGCACATCATCAGGATAGAAATATTTGCAGCACCCCATGAGATGAGATTAATTTGTGTTTTGCTCCTTAGGCACTTGTCAATTATTCCCATCCCTATTCCCATTATGTTTTATGCAGTATAACTGTTCCTAACTTATTTTATTGTGTACCAAAAATGTTCTTAGCATTAGCACTAGCTAGGAATTTCTGTCATGACTTTTCTGCAACCTTATTTCCATTTGTTTTAAGAACTGCAAATAAATTATATAGCCTAAACTATGTATATATATATATATATATATATTGCTTCTCTTTGAAAAGATTGACATCAACAAAGATCGATTAATCACCATGGAAGAGTTCATAAGATCTACAGAGAAAAAAGAGTTTTCGGAGCCAGAAAGCTGGGAGGTACTAATGACACTTTTGAACTAAGATTGATCATACTCATCAGCAAATGGCCCAACTATTTTGAACTTTCCATCATCTGTTCTTTTGTATTTATCTATCATTATTAATGGCATCATGAAAATAAAATCTGAACAATGAGTCTAAGAACACACTGCATAATTCTCTCTGTAGAGCAACTTCATTGTTTAAAACTGAGTAAGCATGCACTTTATGGCAATAGAATTTGAGCAAAGGAATAACTAAAGTTGGAAGCGGAATTTTTTTACCTGTCTTTTCCTACAACATGTATACATTTTATCCCAAAGTTGACTATGATTAAAAATATTATACAATTGTAATACTACTGTATCTGGAAATTTCTCTCCTTACAGTTACAAAGGAACCTTAAGGGGTTCCACTCTATTTCATGGTACCCAAGGGAAATCATGGGGAAATGAAAACTAAGTCTGTGAATAACCATCAATTTAAAACAAATACAGTCCCTATATTTTCTGGACTCAACTTCATCCAAACAAAAAGTCAGGGAAAATGCCAAGAATGGTAGACATAGTTCATCTTTGTTATTGTTGTGAGGAAGAGCAATCTGTTTCAGAAGCAGCTCAGAAAATGCTCAGACACAGGGTCTTCTGTTGGCAGGTGGTCTCTGTTGGGGTTTGCTCGGTGATGTGGTTGGCTTCAGTTCTTCCCCTTTTAATGAGGAGGAGATTGATTGCAATTTGGTTTTTTTAATGTACTCCAAAGGGAAATCACCTCTAAGCGTTTACATGGAATAAGGAAATGTGAAGCTGATGGAACAGCAAGGGCAAGGTTGAGAAATTGTGTCCTTGCCTTTACTTGGGAGGAATTTTAGAGTGCTCTAAAAGCACAATTTCTCCTTATCCAAAAGTAGGTGATCACCAAAAATCTTAAATCTTGGACACCCATACAGATATAGATGAGTCTGATTTTTCCCCCCATTAAGATTTATTTTAAGGAGTTAAGGATTTGCTGTTCTTTTGTTTCCGAGACTCTGGATCAGAAACCAGTCTTCACTGAAGAAGAACTGAAGGAATTCGAAAGTCACATTTCCCAGCAAGAAGATGAATTGCACAAGCAGACATTAGAACTTCAGAAAAAGAAGGAAGAGCTAAGCCAGCAACAAGACTTCCTTCAGGCTCAGAAACAAGAACTTGAAATGGTACGACTACAGCAGTTGCAAGGTTTCCTTTGCTTCTTTGGAAGCTAATTCAATTTGTTTTTAATAAGAAAGGCATAAAGTACCACAACTATGCTGCGATGTATACTGCCTATACAGATAGTCCTCAACTTATGACCACAATTGAGCCCACAATTTCTGCTGCTAAGTGAGAAATCTGTTAAGCGGGTTTTGCCCCATTTTATGACCTTTCTTGCCACAATGGTTAATTAATCACTGCAGTTATTAAGTTAGTCACATGGTTGTTAAGTGAATCTGGCTTTCCCATTGACCTCGCTTATCAGAAGGTCACAAAAGGTGATCACATGACTCAGGGACACTGCAAACTTCATAAATATGAACCAGTTGCCAAGCATCCAAATTTTGATCATGTGACCATGGGGACGCTGCAATGGTCATGTGAAAAATAATCATAAGTCAATTTTTTTCAGTGCTGTTGTAACTTCAAACGATCACTAAATGAACTGTTGTAAGTCAAGGATTACCTGCATTGCCTACATGGGATGGGCTCACTAGTGACAAACATTCCCATCTGGGAGAGATAAGGCCAGCTCTATTGATGGGCAAAATGAATGTCAGATCCTTGGCAGTAGCTGTAATGACCCGGGGTGTGACACAAAGTTCAGATAATCAGTAGGAGTCCCTTTCTTAGCTCCAACTTTGCCCCCCTTCTGGGCTGGAGAAAAACTCTCCCAGGAACAGCCTTTGGCTGCAGAGAATCAAGTCCAAAATGTGATCAACAAAAACTGTAACTATAAGTCCAATCAAGGCAAGATGAGGTAATTAGTCCAACAGGGCAAGAGAAGGAATTCCAGACATGAAGGAACGGCAGTAATTCAACACGGTTGGGAGGATGGCAGGAATGCAGATAACCAAAGATAAACTCACGTTTATTCCCAGCAGACGCCGCACTTTTAAACTCTCATTCCCAGGTGTGGCTAATGAAGGGAATCAGGGCCCTTTCCTCCCCCGTAAGCCATGCAACCCACGATGCTCTTTTCTCCGTTCCTCCCTGCATGCCCTAGGATGAAAAGGATGTGGGCCTGGGTCTCCTGCTCTGTCCAACCAGACTTTGCCCTTCCCCAGTTTCCTCCATAGCCAACGGAGCCACAATCCCACTCCCTGTTAGCTGTTTGTCTTCCTCCTCGGATTCAGACTCCAAAAGGGGCATGACAGTAACTTTACCTAAAGCAGAGGTGGGGAATGATGGCCCCTTCATGACTGGTGGACTTCAACTCCCAGAATCCTTGAGCCAGGCCAGCTGGCTCAGGAATTCTGGGAGTTGAAGTCCACAAGTCATAAAGGGGCCATGTTCTCCACCTCTGACCTAAAGCAAGATTCTCACAGTGTCTTTTTTAACAAAATGTATTTAAAAATAAGCTGAATAGATTACAGAAATTTCTATAACTGGATTCCTTTTGTTTTTAGAATCTTTAAAGTTGTTAGGACATAAACTTCCCCCGTGTTTGGTGCCGTTTCTCTAAACAAACAGGGTGTCTGTTTACCAGTTCACTAAAGAATATGCAGTTGTCTGTTAGTGTTTTCACGGGTATTGTGGAAAGACAGCAGAGGATTAATTATTTTAGTATGTTGTTATTTTGTCCCTTCTGGTACTTTTTGCTTTATTTGCCAAAATTACATGGCTGGTTTTTTGAACACTGAGTTCAGGAAAGACATACCCCCTTATAACTCTGCTCTGGGTGTTTGTAGTATGTTTTAATTGTAAGTTCCTGCTTGGTCCCTCAAAAAAAATAATCAGATGCTAGCTTCTTTTTAACAGAAGAATCTGGCTTACCATGGCAAGAAAGGCCAGAAAGCTAAATGCCAGTTTATTATAAGAAATGAAAATGTGGAGACCTTGGTTTAAATGTTCTCCATCTTGCTGCATGTAAATTAATTGTTTTACAGGCTATTAAACAAATGGAGCAGAAGAAGGTACAGCAAGGACATCCCCCTTCAGGTCCAGATGGTGAACTGAAATTTCAACCAGGTACGTAACTGTCTTCCTGCTGCTGTGTTTTTCTTCCATTGGTTTCCTTTTACTTGTCTGCCTAGTAAAAAAACAAGGCAGTACAATGGACTCCTTTTTCTTTACCACGACAGTATGCAGGTAGTTGTCGACCAATGACTGTACAGGTAGCCCTCAATTAATGACCACAATTGAGCCCAGAATTTGCAATGTTAAGTGAAAAATTTGTTAAGTGAATTTGTCCCATTTTACGACTTTTCTTGCCACATTTGTAGTTGTTAAATTAGTAACAAGGTAGGGAAGTGAAGCTGGGTTCTCCATTGACTTTGCTGGTCAGAAAGTCTCAAAGTGACTCCTGAACCCTGCAACCGTCATAAACATGAGTCAGTTGTCAAGCATCTGAATGTAAATCACGTGACCATGGGACTTGCAATGGTCATAAGTGTGAAAAATGGGCATAAGTCACTATTTACAGTGCTGTTGTAACTTTGAACAGTCACTAAATGAACTGTTGTAAGTTGAGGACTACCTGAAACGGAACCTGGCCATTACAGTCAGAAATAGACTAGACTAGACTCGACTAGAACAGTGATGCAATGCGCGCGCAATCCCCCGCTCCCCTGCACATGTGCATGCGACCCCCCGTGTCGTGCTCCTCTGCACATGTGCGCGTGCCCCCTGCATGCCCCGCCCCCTGCACATGCACATGCATCTCCCAGCCTTGTGTCTCCCCCCGCACATGCACAACAGATAGCTGACAATTAGCTGGCTGGTGGGAGACGCATGCACAGTGAATCAGTTCTGGGTGACAGCTTGCATGCTGGCAGAAATGGCTCTATGTGCCACTTTCGGCACGCATGTCATAGGTTCACCATCATGGGAATAGAATAACACAGTTGCAAGGGACTTTGGAGGTCTTCTAGTCCAACCCCCTGCTTAGGCAGAAAACCCTACACCACTTCAGACAAATGGTTATCCAACCTCGTTTTAAAAACTTTCATTGTTGGAGCATTCACAACTTCTGGAGGCAAGTTATTCCACTGATTAATTGTTCTAACTTTCTCCTTGGTTTTAAGTGGCTTCTCTCTTTGATTAGTTTCCACCCATTGCTTCTTGTCTTGCCCTCAGGTGCTTTGGAGAATCATGATGGCCATTAAGTGAAATGCCCATGTGACCTCCTCACTTAACGCCTCCCCATCCCTCTCCTCCTCAATGTGATCATTAAGTGAAGCATATGTGGCACAGAGCCCCCTGGAAGGTCCTGGGAGACCCAATGCAGGTTCTGTCCTGGGCCACCCCCACATCTTGAGCACTTGCTTTCCACCTTTGGCATCCCTCAAGGCTCTGCTTCCCACCACTCTCCTATCACCAATTGCTTAGTTACCTTTTATCATAAATCTTCTCCTGGAAGTTCTGGAGCTCATGTTGGGAAGGAGAGCAAGCTGCTCCATCCCTCAGCATCCCCAGGTCTCACATGACTGTGTCCCAGCAGCGAGCGTCATGTTCAAACTTCTACCATTATATCAGAATATATCAAACAAATATGTGTATTCCATATTTTGTGCAACATTTTATATGTAGATGAAATATTCTGTTCACTTATCCAAATACTGTTTGTGCTTGGACTTTTTCAAAACATTACTTAATGAGAAATGAGCTTTTGAGCTTTGTATTATGAAACAATTGCTTACGCAATTAACATTACAAAAAATATTTTGTGTTACAGCCGCGTCACAATTAGATGGAAATGTGCAAAATCATCCAGTGGGTGGCAATCAGCCTTTAACACCAGGAAATATACCAGTGCAAGAAGCAGCTGCTAGATCGGATCATATCCAGTCTCATCCTTGACCACTTGTGCCTCAGTTTATACATATTTTGGGGTGGGTGGTAAGGGTGAAATAATCAGAGACTAAAAAGAAATGTGAAAAGAAGGATATTTTTAAGTTTCATTTCATATGGTGGGATTCATATAGGATTAAAATCCAAATTCAATGTGTAGATCTTCAAAGGCACAAATGATATAATATAGGATCTTAAAGTTGTGGATATTCTAGTTTTGTCTTTACACATAAGTAGACAACAGGATATCCAACTTTTTCCCTGCAAAATCTTCTTTTTTGTCTCAGGTATAATTTGGCTTCCTATCATTTGTGCTTTTGAAAATCTTTTTTCCTGTTTCACCATTAAATCATTTACAGAGATATTGTCAAGCAGAAAGTTAAGATGAGTAAACCCCTTAAATGTCTTGCTGTTCTCCATTGCGAATGGGTTTGAAGTTGGAGAAGTTTAAAACTCGTCTAAACAAAACAACACCTCCATCTCCATTTTAGTTCATGATGGCGTGTTCCTAAAAGTGCCAACAACTTAGAGCTGTAATTTTGTGGCTATGGATGAATGAATTGTAACAATTCCTTTGGTTTTCAAGATCCATTGAAAAGAAACATCTGTGATCCAATTTCAAAAAAAAAATCTACTTTTTAAAAGAAGTATAATTGCAGTACGGAGACATCGGAAACAGTGAATGTATCTTCTGTTTTATAAAAGCCTACGAATACCAATGTGACAATTCTTCACATTGAAACACTGCTTGAAGTGCATTGATTTAGCCATCTTTATTGTTGCTAACTAAATGCAATTCATCGCTGCATTTTGGCTGCAAAGAGGATACTTTTCTTCTCCTCCCTTTTGTAACATGCCAGTTGTATTTATCTCTCTGTGAAATACAAATGGAAAGTTCTTTAGATGGCAGAAATATTTTTAGAATTAACAAAACCCTTGTGTTGTCTTTTCCTTCTTCATAAAAGAGTCATTTCAAAATCATAAGTGCGTTTCAAACAATGTTTGTCAGAAACTGCATTTTGAATGTTATTGAAATACTTAATTACATTTTTAAACAGGAACTACAAAGGCAAAAGGCATGCTTATAAACATTCTCCATTTTAACACACATAGAAATCTCCAGAACCTTACAGGTCAAATCCAATTTATTCCTTCAACTAGCATCCGCTCCTCCATTATGTTAACTTTGATTTTGATGCAAGTACTGTTGATATAAATAGAAATGTTTGCTGGTCTAAATTCTCCTCAATTTGTATTAAAACTTAAAATCCAAATTATTTTCCAAAGGCAACATTTCTTTGTGACAGAAGAAAGGGAACGATTAAAAAAAATAAGAACACAACGCCATCTTATTACTGAAGAATTATAATTTTATTTCCAGGAAATGGAACATAATGTATAATTATTTATATGAGCATGTTTTAAAAAAACAACCCAGAGTTTTTGTATATAACAAAATGAAGAACACCCTCTTTTAACAAAAATTAGACAGTCCCTTGTTACTGATTAACAAGATTCGCATAATATTGATTATGACCTCCAAATGGATTAAATTCTCTTTTTAATAAAACAATTTTAACTATTTAAAAAAAACTGTTCTTTCCTGAGTGACCCTTTCATGCTTTACATATTACATAGAACTAGGAAGTTTCTCATCTTATTAAGGACCATGGGAGTCCAAGTAGATAATTTGAAAACCCTGTGCAAGTTTTCTTTCTCTCTTGGATTAATTGGAGTATTCAGGCCTCTTCCCTGTTCAGTATTTTCCTTTAATCTCACTTACCCAAGGCTGTAATTGAATCAATGGCAAAATGTGCCAAAAGCAGAATGTAAAGTCGTAAAGGGTCTATAAAGTAGTAAGTTCTCACAACTTGCCTCTTATAAGTTAGAAAGATAATATTGGATTATTTTTTTTTTTGCAGTCAGCCTGTTGTTAGGCTTGTGAATGGAATTTGTTCCCTTTTTTAAGCTAACTGATACTTCCCTGTTTGCTCTGTGTAGTTCTAGGACATATTGCATGGCATAGGGCAGCCAAATGGAAGGAACCACTGGGAACTCCATGTTGAATGAATTCTTATTTGGATCACGAAGTTGTAACCCAAAAGAGTATTCATGGCTTACTTATTTATTTCTTATACTGTAGACCCAACTAGCTGCTAATCAATAGAAACTTCCACAGAAACGTTTTCCGTTTTCTAGAATCAACATCTTGAATGCATATTGTGAACCTTTCCTGTGGGTATATGACTGGTAAAAGCTATCTTCTTTTTTATTTACAATCATGCACATTTTTATAACTCTATTAATATATTGCCCTTTAATTTTATATGGTATTCATCCCTTTGTTTTAAGTTATAAATACAATCAAAGAATTGGATAGTGCACAATCCAATCCCAGTTATTGTTTTTTTCAGTGTGCTTCAAAACTGTTCGGGTTATCGATGTCTCATTGTAAATGTCCTACTCCCTACCAAGTAAAATTTGCCAAGAGAGATGGAGTATGATCACCCACAGAGGCCACTGAAACTATTCACAGCACCAGGGGCAATGACAATTGGAAATGGGATGATGTTTGCCCTGACTATAAAACCGATTGGAACCTGTGATGCTGTGTATAGCTTAAGGGGCTGGTTATAAAGGAAAGCAACTTTCACAGCACAATTTCAGACAGCATACTTTTTCACCCAGATATTGTTAATTGGAATTTGATAGCAGTGGATTTTAGAATTGAGAAGTGGGGGGGAACACCATGAATTTGAACTATCTATAGGTAGAAGAGGAAGAAGATCACCCATCCAATCAACTGTAGCATTTCATTTCCAAATGGATTGTAAGATAAGTTATATTCATTTCTTCTCAAAGCAAGTTGTATTGAGGTGGTACATTTCTGGTGTTGGCCAGTTTATAATGGAAGTGGTTGGCTTATCAGCAGGTTCCTGCACAACTTCATCTTGAACCTTATCAGGACAAAAATACCTTGGATGTAAAGAATGGCAAAGTTGTACATATCCATATGCTCTCAAGTGCAATATTTGTAAGAAGAATGTTGTTCCACTTGTGCTTTGTATAATTTTTAATCAGATTAAATTGAATTCAGACTCAGTTTCTTTTGGTTACTGCTTCTTTTCTTCCGGTGGCTGTGGAATGAAAAAAATATATCTCAAAAGCATATAGAAATCATAAATAAGACTTTTAAAAATCATGGCATGTTAACTCAGCACATACTGTACAATCTTTTTTTAAAATTTCTACAGCTCCTCCGTTTGTCATAATGTATGGTAATAATCGTTAAGTGATGTTTTAACATTGGATGAAATTAAAAACATATACAGTGCATTCAGAAAGTATTCAGACCCACTTCACTTTTGTCAATTTTGTTCTGCTGTAGCATGATTCTACAGTTGTTGAGATTCATTTTTTCTCATTTATTCTCACTACCTCATAATGACAAAGTGAAAACAGAATTTTAGAAATGTCTGCAAATTTATTAAAAAGAAAAAATTGAAATATCTCATTGGTGTAAGTATTCAGGCTGTTTGAAACACTTGAAATTTAGCTCAGGTGCCTTCTGTTTCTTTTGACAGTTGCTGACATGTTTCTATACCTTGACTGGAGTTGAGCTGTGGTAAATTAAATTGATTGGACATGATTTGGAAAGGCACACGCTTCTCTATAGACAATGCAGAGGTGCTATTCAGCAGGTTCTGACCAGTTCTGGAGAACTGGTAGCAGAAATTTTGAGCAGTTCAGAGAACCGGCAAATACCGCCTCTGACTGGCCCCGCCCCCACCTCTTCTCTGCCTCCCGAGTCCCAGTTGATCGGCTGGGTCTTCTTTGGTTGCCCTGCACAGAAGAATGGAGCTGGAAAGCAGGCTAGTGGGATGGGGAGAGAATGGAATTTTGCAGTAACCTTCCCCCAGGAGTGGGGAGGGAGTGGGGATTTTGCAGTATCCTTCCCCTGCCACGCCCACCAAGGCACGCCCACCAAGCCACCCCACCCCACCAAGCCATGCCCACAGAACCAGTAGTAAAAATGTTGGAATCCCACTCCTGTGACAATGCATACTATAGCAGAGCTAAAGCCACGAGGACAAGGAAACTGCCTGCAGAGCTCAGAGACAGGATTATCGCAAAGCACAGATCTGAGGAAGGCTACAGTAAAATGTCTGTTTGCGTTGAAGGTTCCCAACAGCACAGTGATCTCCATAATTCTCAAATGGAAGAAGTTTAGCACAACCAGGATTCTTCCCAGTCAAACTGAACAATTGGTGGAGAAGGGCCTTAGTAAAAGAGGTGACCAAGAACCTGATGGTAACTCTGAACTCCAGAAATCCTGTGTGGAGATGGGAATGGGACAGTGTTCCAGCAGGGCAAACATCACTGCAGCCCTCCATGATCTGGGCTTTATGGCAGAGTGGCTAGGCGGAAGCCTGTCCTCAGTGCAAAAAAAACATGAAAGCCCGCTTGGAGTTTGCCAAAAAAGCACCTGAAAATGTTTCAGACGGTGAGGAACAAATTCTCTGGTCTGATGAAACTTAAGATTGAACTGTTTGGCCTCAATTCGAAACATTATGTCTGGAGGGAATCGGACACTGCTCATCACCTGCCCAATATCATCCCAACAGTGAAGCATGAAGCATCATGCTGTGGTGGTGTTTTTAAGCAGCAGGGACTGGGAGATGGTTAGGGTTAAGGGAAAACTGAATGGAGCAAAGTACAGAGATATCCTCAATGAAAACCTATTCCACAGCGCTCAGGACCATTTATAATTTTGAAAAGAAAATTATGAAATACTATTGTCACCGGTATTTAACCCTCCTCAGTATTTCTGGTATTAATTCTATTGTAAGGGCCAAATCTGGCCTACTCCGTTCTGTTCCAGCTTTTATTCTACATGGCGTTTATGGGTAAAGAATGGATTCATGGTAGAAACCTTATTCAGGTCAGAAATGCAGGTGATTACTGTTAGGAATAACAAGGTTACCTAACGTAGTTTGGGTAAAATATATAAACTATGATAGTAAGTTTAAGTGTGTGTCACTTTAAACTGCAAAGCATGTAATTTTGGGTGCGGTTGTAAAACCGCCATAAGAGGGAGCAAGAGAACCTGCTGGATTTGCTGACTATGCTGGATTGATGGTTTGCTAACTGCGTGTTCCCTGCTGCTGAGTTTTTGAACGTCGAAGGAAGAAACGAGATTTGACTGCTTTATATCTCTACTGCGAGGAGATATATTACTGGACTGATATTTGTAAGTTTACTAACCTCTTTTTCGACACTGGACTTTGCAACTGAATAATCCCCGAACGGACTGAACTAGTGAATGATATATGGACTGTTTGGTACTATGATAAAACTCTTACTGGAATAAACTATTTAACTAACACAGTGTATCTGTTTTACTGAGTGTAAGCTACAAAAACGTTTATCTCACATATTTGCCTGCCTGCCTGACTGCCGTGCAAATTCTGCTAGGGTGTATCCCTAACAATTACCGTACTATTTCTCCTCCCATAGGTAGCAGGTGAGGAACGTTCCTGTGCTGCTGGCAGAAAAGGCCCAGTTTTAAAATTGACTTTGGATTGCCCTCCCCCCTCCCAACCCATAATCCCTGGCATCATTTGCTGAGGAAAAGATGGGTATTCTGCACAGAATAGACAGACAATCCACTATCAGAATTCCTTAGTCTCAGCAGTTACAAAGACACGCAACAAAGGCCTGTCAAAACAGTAATTTGTACGTGCTGTCAAATCAGAACAATTCATGGTAGATTAAAAGCAAATCAAAATAAAATGTGACAAAAGTACAGAGATAAAATGTTCCAATAAAACACTGATCAGGTGTTAGGCTCCACCTCAAAGGCCCTATGAAAAGTTTTATTTTGACTGTCTTGCAAAACAGTGTCAAGGTAGAATTTGCAAATAAGGCTTCTAAGAGAGATTGTTCTACTGTTGTACTTCTGATGTTGAATGCTGCTGCTGATTACAGTGTCTAAATTGATTGCATTCAGGCACTTTAGCAGGAATTATGGAGGAGGTAGATTTTGAGCTTTGAAGGTTGTTCAAGAATCTAAAGGCCTCTGCCTTTAAAAAAAAGAAAAAGAAATATAGTATATTTTGACCCAATAAAACATAGTACGTAGATCATAGAATAGTAGACTTGAATGGGACCTTAGAGACCTTCTAGTAGTCCAACCTCCTGCTCCAGCACTGTATACCAGTGGTGGGATTCAATTTTTTTTTTTTTACTACCGGTTCTGTGGGTGTGGGTTGGTGGGCATGGCAGGGGAAGGATACTGCAAAATCCCCATTCCCTCCATACCCCACTAACCTGCTTTCCAGCTCCGTTCTCCTGTGCAGGGCAACAAAAAAAGACCCAGCTGATCAGCTGGGATTCAGGAGACAGAGAATAGATGGGGCAGGGCCAGTCAGAGGTGGTATTTGCCGGTTCTCCAAACTACTGGTTGTCAAACTCATGTAGTCACTTCACATAACATATTGTGAGTTTTTCCCCCTTTGCTTAACCAGGAATAGAGGCAAGCTGTTACACTGATTAGTTGTTTTCACTGACAGGAAATTTCAGTATATTAAATGTTTTCTAATCTAATTAAATGCAAGTTTTTGACTTTTTAAAAATTCAGTAGAAGTCTCTGTTAGCAGTCTTCCACTTAAAGGAGACCTAAAAGACGTCCATAGTCCCGGTGTGTACTCTTGGTCCTCCTTTATTAAGCAGATGCCTGAGTATGCTACCTTCAGACTCTGAAACGGCGTTAGGTAACTGTTTTCTTTCCCAGTTTTTCAGCAACAGAAACTCATTGGAAGACCAGAAGTGAAAATGAACGTTTCCGGGACAAAGATCGCAGAGAGGGGGAGATTTGGTCGTTCAGGCAAGAGATCTAAAGAGCTGTGTAGTTGGGTCGATTCTGATTACTCTTTAGAGCGCGATTATCTGAAAACTATAGTCCAGACTGAGAAATTAAAAGGAAAGAGGGCAATGGCGACTCACTTTACAAGAAAACTACCTGGATGTATCCACATAAATTTTCAGGAATCAAACTCCGTTCGAAGGCGACTTTGCTTTTTCTTTAGCCTCTGGGCGTGTCTCAGCTGTGTTCCTGGCCTGGCAGGTAAGGAAGTAAAAACGAAGTGCAAAAGCCTTTGGGCACTTCCGCGCCTGCTATACATTACATTAATTTATTTATTTATATATATTACATTCATACATATATATGAATGTAATGTATATTCCGCGCCTGCTGTACATCTTAGACGGCCGGAACGCAGGTGGCAGGGCGAGGATGGCGGAAGTGCTTTGCTGCGTTCTGCTGTTTTGAGGTGGCGGCGAGGCGAAGGCGCCTCAAGGGCAAATGCAAGAGAAGTTGTCGAGCGTGAGAAATGTGACTTGGGGAGGAGGACGGAGTTTGGGGCAGGTGGACGAGACTTTAGGTCAGAGATCGGTCTCTGGAGGCGAGAGCCACCTGGCCTCGCTCCTTCAACGAGCGCCCTCGACAGCGTTTTGCAAAATGCGTTTTTCGCTCAGAGCAAAAGTAATCTCCTTAAAACGTTCCCCACAGGAACGAGCCCTCTTATTCGTTAAACTCCGTGCTCTGGATCTGTGTATGAATTTGAAAACACCTCAACTCGGCAATGCTATTACTGTTATTTCTATTAACTCTTTGTTTAAACTATCAATAGCCTGGTCTGCTGATAAACCCTGAACCGTAAACCGTGACTTACAACCTCAGTGGTTATACTCCTCCAAATATAATCTAATATGTTCATCATTTAATAAAACCCAGACTCAAAATGCAAGTATTACTTTGATCTTTCCTTTAGTTTTGACAAAAAACACATTCATTCATCATAGTGAAATTAATTTACAGGTGTCCCTTTTACAAGGGACACTATATTGTGGGGAGGGATTAGTCAAATGAGTATTATAAGATTTACAGATTGCAAATGAAACGTTATAAACTTCTGATTATTGGTTTAAATTTAGTAAATTCCTGCATCTTGCCCTCTGATTCCCCAAAAGGGCTGGGTTCAGACATTCTATTAAGCCAGAACTGGGTGCTCTGAGTTTTTTGTGTTTCTTTATTGTCATACTGGATTGATGCCAATTGACTCCTTATTGAAACATTCTAGCTGGATCACAGATGAACTGTAATTAGCTAAGGAAAAACAAAACTATCCATTGTGGTAATTTGCTTGTAATGATGCAGTCACAATTGTTTCACCTGGACTGTGTAACTCCTTGCCAAATTCTGGCTTACTCCAAAAGTAGTCAATAGCCCACTTAGTCTTTATGACCTCTAATTGCTCTCTGCCTCTTGCCATTCCACACTGCTGTTTCGCAATGCTCTTTATGAATGTGAGGACTGGGAGGGGAGGGAAGAAGAAAATACAATTAATCATAATAATCTGCAATCCATTTTTTTTTCATTTTGTTGTGTGAAAAAGCCTTGAAAGTAAGCATGCCGTTTCAGAAGACAGCAATCTTGGGTACAAATGTGACACTTCAGTGTAAAATCACTGACTACCCTCCTCCAGAACTGGATATAAAAAAAACAATACTCGTCTGGTATTTGGAGACATCTGAAAGGAATAAAATAGAAAAACTTTATTCAGTTGTTGCTGGAGAACATTCTTCAAATAGAGATGGTTCAAGACTGGATACAATTCAATTAAAAAATGGAAATGCCTCCCTTTTCCTTCCACAAATACAGCTTCATGAAGAGGGCAAATATATATGCATTGTGATTGTTGCTTCTGCTAAAGCTGAAGGAACCACCATTTTAGATCTAGTTGGTAAGTGACGTTTGTGGTACATCTTTCCAAACAGCGAACTTGTTCTTTTGGAATTCTTAAACTCTATTAAGATTTATCCGACTGCCAGTTGCATAAGATTGCATTCTAAATGTCACCCTCTTATGATGGGCACCCTCCAACTAGATCCTTGTAAGAAAGGGGAACCCTGGAAAGGGGAAGGTAGGAAGAAAAGGAAGACCCTCCCCATTTTATATTGTCTCAAGAATCGCTACGGTGTTATGGTTAGGACATCAGGCTAGAAACCGGGACTTCTAGGCATGCTTTAGGCATGAAGTCAGAAGGAGGCAGTGGCAAACCGCTTCTAAAATCTTGCCAAAAAGACCGCGAGGATTTCTTCCGGCAATTACGAAGAGTCAACATTGACCATTCTTGTTCACTTTTCTCATTTTATTTAACCACATCATAAAGATGTCTTGATAACTCTTGTTATTAGGGCAACCAATTAGTTGCAGTCAGGCAGTGCCTACATTGAAATAAACAAATATATTTTCTATGTCATACCTCCATGATATTGCCTTCAGCCATAGAATGAGACACCTATAGGTTGTTCTTAGCTTTACAGGTGTTTAAAAAGAAACTTCCTTCAAGCTGAAGGGTGTAAGGGAATATACAAGTGATGAGGCTTTGCTATCTGCTATCTTGTTGGGAAGGTTGGATGATCAGCGAGAACCAAAGACATACTTATTAGCTGTTGTCAAGGTAATCTAGGCATATCTTCTTCTATCTTCATTGGGTTCTGGTTGGTCTTGCCTGTCAGTGTTCTGCTATTATCTACCTAAAGAGTTAGATATAAATGGCACATGAAACACAACACAAAAATTAAAAATATTTGGTGGGGTTTGAATGGTGTAATAATGAAATGGCAAAACAGGCTGAAGTAACATGACACTATGGACTTTTATCTCCTGAACAAAAGCTGGAGGAATCTGGAAATTAGCATGTTAGAGAGAGAGAGAGAGAGAGAGAGAGAGAGAGAGAGAGAGAGAGAGAGAGAGATTCTACATACAAATGTTGCTTGTGATTCTGCTTCTTTGTGACTTTTTTTTAAAATTTAAGTTACATTTGGATAGGACAGAATGATGAAGTCATTCCTTCTGCTCTGTTGTCATGTATGTTCGTTTGTCAGCTGTATAAACTATACTAGGTTTAGAAATGGACACTTTGAGGCCCAAAGCTATTTTTATGAATAGGATCTTGCAGAGGATTTCTTCTCTTCCTCTGTCTTTAATCTTCATATGAATTAGGCGAGAGGAGGCTGTTCAAAGCCTTTTCCCAAACCATTTTCTTGCCCTGGGCTCAAGTCTCAGTTATCTGATTATTGCTATTCCTTCTGTCCTTCAAGGCCTCTATACTCATTACAGCATGCGTCCTGCTAGCTGCTACATTTTTAAAAATCATCTTTTCCATCAGCAGTCTCTCCCCGTAATACCTACATATCCGTCATGCTGCTCTTCTTGGAGATAAGTAACACTGTGAAAAGTACAGAAAAGAAAAAAAAAATAACATGCAAAGAAATTACTGTAAATGCACGAAAATAAACAAGAAAGAAATATGGCTAAAACTAATTTATACCAAACCATTCACTATATCTCTCCATATTTTTCTATGCTTTCAAAACAACCTTGTTTCCACCACATGCCTACACTGATTCATACTTTGCCCTCCCTCCCTCCCTTCCTTCCTTCCTTCCACCCTTCCTCCCTCCCTTCCTTCCTCCCTCCCTTCCCTTCCTTCCTTCCTTCCTTCCTTCCTTCCTTCCACCCTTCCTTCCTTTTCCTTCCTTTCTTCCTTCCTTCCTTCCTTCTTTCTTCCTTCCTTCTTCCTCCTTCCTTCTTTTCTTTCTTTCTTTCTTTCTTTCTTTCTTTCTTTCTTTCTTTCTTTCTTTCTTTCTTTCTTTCTTTCTTTCTTTCTTTCATAGTTTAAGGGAAATCTGTAGTGGTTTTTTTTCTTTTCCCCTTAGCTCTTATTTGAATTGGATGTTAAATGCAAATGCTGTTTGGGAGGCTGAAAGGCAAAATAAAATACAACATATGTAGAAAAATCAATAACCAATTCCATTTTTATTCAAATACAATATAGTTGAACCAACTGTCCAACTGTCTCCCAAGGAACTTGAAATTGAAAAAGGAAGTGTAAAGAGACTGACATGTACAGTGAATAAATTCTATCCTGATTCAATTGTCATTCTTTGGCAAAAGCATTCTAAGCATACGTCGGATAAAAGTGTACTTTCAGAGGATATTTACATGGGAACATCTGTGAGAAATGATGATGGTACTTACAACACCACCAGTAAACTGAGACTTCAACCATCTTCACAAGATCAAGGAAACGTCTATTATTGTATTGTGAAGCATAAGTCATTTGCCAGCTATCCAGTCTACAATGTGACTTTAACAGTAACAGGTACTCGTTATGAAAGATTTAACAGCTCTCTTGCTTAGCAACAGAAATTTTGGGCTCTCAATTGTGGTTGTAAGTTGAGGATTATCTGTACTTAAAGTATTAAATAAATGATCCTCCTGATTTTTCAGAAGGGTTGACCTCGGTGGTGAACAACTTTTACCTATAATTTTACAGTCTCAGATAGAAGTATATGCCCTTCCCCAAATAATTATGGAAGTGTCTACAATGTTTTATCTAAAAAGAAAGTGTTTATGAAAAAGTGAGATAACTAATAGAAGAGAAATAGAAAGACAAAGTCAAGTGCATTGGGACTCCAAGGCCCAGAACTCCAAGCTAGTACTGCAATATTTCTATATGACCTCAAATTGTTCATGTTGATAAAACATTCCACAAAATAAAATTTCAGGCAAAGAGTACCAATTGGCAATAAAATGGTGTTTGTGCTTCAGAGTAAGGAAATATTCATTATGTAGTACGTTATTGGAGGAAACCCACCACCCAAAATATTTTGTATGCACTGAGAGGCCTGTGGTGACTGACTAGAATTGGTCCACATCTCATAAATTCTAGATATATTTTAAGATCCTGCTTTTAAAATCTATTAATGAAATGTGAGGTTGGATTATCCCCCAGACTCAACTAGGTTGTACTAGGTGGTGCAGTAATTTCCTCTCATAGCTTACTGTTTTGCTTATGACAGAATACCCTATATCAGCATTGTTTGTTTCTTATGTAATTACATGCAAAATGCTTGCTTATTAAAAGTACCAAGAGTAATCAATACTTTGAGTGCATCTGATGGAACATAATTTCTTTTCTTATTCTCTTTCTACAGAACCTAACTCGCCTACTCGGTTAATAATTGGGCTGGTTTTCGGTTCCCTTTGTCTTACGACTGGATTGCTTCTGTGCTATTTTTATTTTGTACAATTTTTACAGAAACGTAAGTCTTCCTAAATATGCCTTATTAGTACCATCATTTGTCTTTAAAATTGTAGCCAAAATTTATATTTGTGAAAGTTAATTTTAAAGTATCATTGTTGGAAAATTCTCAGAGAAGAGCCATGCAGAGGCAAAGACCAATAGGGGAAAATGGAAAACAGATTAAATATAGGCAATTATGTTGCACATTTCAAATTACAGGTAATCCTCATTTAGTGATCACAATTGGGTCTGGTAACTCAGCCATTAAGTAAAACAGTCACTAAGTAAAATGTCATTTATAGTCTTACTTCATCTTCCTTTTGCTTTATAGACCTGTGAAGGTCATATATGCAAGAACTGTTTACAAAATTATTTTCTTATCAGCATTGTAACTCTGAACAATCACTAAACAGGGCTATCACTAAATGAGGATCACCTATATAATCTTTTTACACATCATTTTCCAGAACAGCATTAAGGAAGGGAACCCAATTATCAGCTGGAACAAGACTCTAATACCTATGCAGAATACAAATACAAAATCAGAGCAAATTTTGGCAGATGAGTAAACTTACTGGTCTGGCCATTTGTGGGAATTCACCTCTCTCTGCTCCCTCCATCCCATATTAAAGAGAGTAATGGATGGATGTCTATCCTTGGTGAGAATGAAAATAAAGCTAGAGAACCTAACAGTCAGTTTTTTTAACTTCTCTCCCCATAAACGTGTATCAGTCTTTTGTCTCATTCCTGAGCCAGAATAGGGTTTGGTTATTGGAGCAGGCCAGAGTATGCCTGCATTTTTTTTTTTTTTGCCAATTCAAGAAATGCACAATATCAGAGAAGTGAAATGTGTTATGATATGTACAGAATAACCCTTGAGTAACAAGGATATGCACATGGAAACATTTATGAGAGTAGTTATGAATAATTATTCAGCCACACACAGATACACTAAACTGAGTTAAAGTTTACTTTAAGAATAGCACAGTCCAATAAACGGTCCAGGTCATATACGTTTTACAGTCCAAAGAATATCCAATTACAAAGTCTTCTTACTGATTGCCTTTGTCATTTACAGTAAACAAAAATATCAAAGTATAAGCACAGCATAAATACAACAGAGAACCTTAGATAGCAACAAAATGTCAGAGAGACAGAATGTCAGAGAGACAGAATGTCAGCGAGAGCAAGCTATGATCTCTAGCTCCCTCTTATGGTAATTTGCAATATAATCAACCAATTGGAATATAGTATAAATCAATACAGTGATTTTTGTCTTAAAGCTACAAACATACATTGTTGGTTTATATATTGCCAACCCAACTAATTGGTGGACAGATTCCTAACAAAATGCACTAAGTAGAAACACATATAACTGTTTTTATGAAAAGAAAAATGCTTTGTAAAATGTTGAAAGAATAATCCTAAAATATTTGCTACAACATTTCAACCAACGGGGTTTTCATTTTCCTTTTTTTTTTCTTTTGGTAGACCCACCATCCGTGCAAATAGTTGGAAGTAAGGAACTGAAGCATTTGGAAAAAACAGAATTGCAATGCTTGATTACACACTTTCGACCCAAGGCTTTGCAGGTAGACCTCTTCTTAGTAACTGAACCTCAGAATACAAAACGGAAAATAGCCTCTTGGAATACAATATCAGTTGAAGAACCTACAGAAGATGATGAAAATTTTCCTTTCCTTGGGAACTTGGTGGACATGTTTCAAGTTAAAACAGAGTTGAAATCAAAATCAAACAACTTCTATGACTTCCAGGGGAAAATCTGCATAAATCCAGATATACAGAAGCTGAAGAAATTTGAACTTTTATTAGAAGTTAAACATAAGGGGTTTCAGCGTGGATTGTGTACTAAGAGGAAATCATTTAAAGTCATAGGTAAGTGAGGATTATGGCAGAGTACTAAATTATGTTGAAATTTTAAAGTTATCTTATGGTTTATAAGAGAACTAAGTTTCAGAATGTATGAAAATAAAGGAGGCTTAGCTAATTTTGGTCCAGCCATGGTCCCAGCAGATATCTTAGACTGCACTGAATATGAATTGTGATAGGATATTATTTATGTCTTGGCATGGATGGGCTGGAAAGAGCGTTACTTGTATCTCAGTATTTATGACTATGTGTTGCATCTGATATTCATGAGACCACTTTTAAAATTATTCAGAGTATCTTGCATTTCAAAGGGAAACAAGGTGGATCTTGGTTAGTAGTTGAATTCAAAACCACTTAGGAATTCCAGGGTATTGGCTGGATAAGGAAGTTGAAAAATATTCCAGTGGCAAGCCACTTAAGCAAGGCTGCAAAGGAAATGTCATTACCTACCTTATAATGTATCTTTTAGATTTGTAAAGAAGATGATATTCCATGTCACACTCTTTATTGATGTAGATTTTTTGTCCATGCTGTTTATCATTTCACCAGCTGAGGTACAGCTGAATCCATGTCTATTCACTAACTAAAATTTGCCTTCATTGGAAAGCATTTTTTGATGATAGACACAGAGCTATTCTTGTTTTCATCTGTTTTCATCTGTTCATCTTGTTTTCATCTTCCCAAAATAATGTATTATTTTTAACGGATTATGTTTTTTACAAATATAATTTTAGATTGTTTAAAATGTTTCCACATCATTATTCACAAGATTGTCCTAAGTGTCATTTTTATATTGGATAATGCACTCACATCTACAGTATCGAGATAGAACATAGAACATAGAACAATAGAGTTGAAAGAGATCTCAGCGATCATATAGTTTAACCCTCTTCTCAAGCAGGAACCCTGTATCATTTCAGACAAATGGTTGTCCAGTCTTCCCTTGAAAGGCATGCTATTCCACTGGTTAATTGCTTTCACCTTTAGGAAATTTCTCCTTAGTTCTAGGTTGCTTCTCTCCTTGGTTAATTTCCAACCATTGTTTCTTCTCTTGCCTTTTGGTGCTTTGGAAAATAGTTTGATCTTTGTAGGAGCCCCTCAAATATTGGAACAGTGCTATCATCTTCCTCCTAGTCCTTCTTTTCATTAGACTAGACACACAGGACCCAATTCTTGTAACTGTTCATTGTACATTTTAGCCTCCAGCCCCTAATCTTTTTTGTTGCTCTTCTCTGCGCTCTTTCCAGAGTCTCAACATCTTTTTTGTATTGGGGTGACCAGAACTGGATGCAGTATTCCAAGTGTGGTCTTCCTAAGGCTTTGTAAAGCAGTACTAGAACTTCACGTGATCTGGAGTCTATCCCTCTGTCAATGCAACCTAGGATTGCATTAATAGAGGGATTGAATCAAGATCACATGAAATTCTAGTACCCGTATCTGATCTGAATTCTAGATAGAGATCTAGATCAGAGATATTTCCCACCATTCCTCTGATGTTTGTGGGTAATTTTCAGTTCAGTTTGCACACAGTACATTCCAGTCAATCCCTTTATTCAGATCAGAGCTACATATACACCACTCATTTCAGCTAGCAAAAAAAAAGAAAGAAAAAAATAGAGCTTGATGTTTATATGTGAAACATCACAAAGATTAAAAATAGTTAACTGGCAGACAAAAGTAAAGAGAGAGAAACTCAAATGACACAAACATTACATTATCTGTCTATCTAGTTATATGTGTTTAAAGAAGAACAGAACTTTCCAGTGGAAACAACACTGTGGTTATTTAGCATGGATAATCCCAAAGGAGGAAGGCCTTTGGTTTTTCTAGCTTTAACTCTTTTATGTATATAATGGCAGCCAAATACAAATGGAAACTAAATGGATAATAGTGAAGAACCTTCAAAGCCACCACGAGTCTTCCAAAGCTTTGATGACATCTCTTACCATTTTTCCTTGCCCACTATTCCATAGCTGTTATTTACACAAAGCAAGAGAGGATCAAGCCAAACCCATCTGCTAAGGAACCTGACTGTAGAAAAATCAGCAAGTGACTCTTCTTCTATTCTGCACCATAAAGAAACCATTTGGTGGTCAGGGATGATGTATCCAACAAGACACCTTTGCCCTTTCAACTGACAGAGAAAGTGATTTTTCTACAGTCAGGTTCCTTAGCAGATGGGTTGGGCTTGGTCCTCCCTTGCTTTGTGTAAATGACAGCTATGGAATAGTGGGCAAAGAAAAATGGTAAGACATGTCATCAAAGCTTTGGAAGACTCGTGGTGGCTTTGAAGGTTCTTCACTATTATCTGGGTATATCTCTACACATCACATTTTTGCTGCTTGAATTGAAACCCTTTTGGTTTTCTTCCTAGCCTTACCTAGACTTAATCAAGTTCGTTGTTCCACAATTGTGCCAAGATCAAATAAGTCGCTCACTCTGAGTTGCAAAATTCATTCTTATTTTCCGGAAACTCTTGAAGTCTGTTGGAATAAGGATGATGAAATTCTAGACAGTTCCTTTTCAACTCCACCCACAAAAGGTGTTGACGGGCTTTACTTTTGCATCAGCGAGATCCACTATTGCCCCCAAGTGGAAGATTCTGGAAAGAGGTTTGTCTGCAGAGCTAAGCTTGAAGGATCACAAACATACAAAGAATCTGCATGGCAGATGAACGCTGTGGGTAAGTGGAGCAGAAAAACTACGGTCTTTATTATCCTACCCTGTTTCTCCAACAATATGGCCTCCCCCAATAGGAAGTCCCAGCATGTTTTATAGGCATGAAATGAAATTAAGCCCCTCCCCCCAAATTAAGGCCTATATTAAAACATGCAAAATGGGGGGGAAATGGTGGGGGGGGCTTGCCGTTAGGAAGTACTTTTGTTGCACACCCGAATATGGTGCTGCCTGCGTTGACCCCAATATGAAGTGCCCCACCAACGCCAAGGTCAACATCCAAGCCATCGCTGCCCACCCGCCCAAAGATGCAAGGGGGGGAAAATTAAGTCACCCCTGAAAAGACGGCCTAGCCATTTTTTCAGGGCTCAAAAAAAAAATAAGACCCGGCCTTATTATATGAGAAACTCGGTATATTGTACATTGGGTGTTTTACTCTTAAGGCCTAAGGCACAGAGTAATTCCAATAAAGTGCAGCTCCTTTTTTCAATAAAATAAATAAATAAATCCTACTCCTCTGATGTAATTCCACTCTTTTAACAATTAACTCATAAAGTTTTACTGCTATTGTAATAATAGTCATGATTTTTTCTCTTGCTGATCCCTCTTTCAATTCTTCTCTTCCCACATTGCCACAAGGTGTGAATTCAATTAAATTTTCCTTTCTCAGAAAAGTATTCCATACATCTCAGAATAAGATGTCAACAAACTTGTACAACAAACAACCACTTCATAAACGCATGGACAGATAGGATTGCTAGTTTGAAAGTGTTGTGAATCAATAAAAGTTACTAGCATAAATGCAAATCAGGGTTTGGAAACCGGCACACCTGATTGGTCCTTATACAACAACTAGGGATTGGTCCATAACTAGTCCCTGATTGGCCACTATCCTTACACTTCTCATTGGTTATTAGTTTGAACTTGTTGCACATGTCATTGGTTAAATAGGTAGCAGCTAACCCTATAAAAGGGTTGCTGTTGCCCATAGCCTTGCTCTGTTCTGTTCTATTCACTGTTATTAAAGAGTTGAAGTCACTGGTCAGATGTCTGGTCTCCATTATTCTCCAAACTTAACACTGGCGACGAGGGTGGGATACGGAGACCGAAGAGCTGACTAACCTACAGAGCAACCAACAGAGCACGTGGTCGAACACGCACCATCAACGGCAACATGGCCAGCGGTGCCGTACCACCCGCTCCATTCAACCCAGAAACCGAAGACTGGGAATCGTACATGGATAGGTTCCAGATGTTTCTGGAGACCAACAATTTGAAAGATGCAACAACCGGCAAAAAAAAGAGCTATCTTTCTAACTCACTGCGGGCCTACCGTGTTTAAAATGGCAAAATCACTTGCCAAGCCAGCCGAAGTAAAAGAGATGGACTGGGACGCCCTCGAGCTCTACCACGGGCTCACTACGCGCCCACCGTGCCAACCTTAGTCAGAAGACACGAATATTACCAGAGGGACCAACGGAAGGGCGAAAGCCTTGCCAATTACATCGCGGACCTTCGCAACCTTGGAGGCCTCTGCGGATTCTCCGACTTAGAAGAAGCCCTCCGGGACCGCCTGGTTCTGGGCCTAGAAGACGGCACGATCCAGAGCAAAATTATGACTAAGGGGGACATCAGCCTCACCGATGCCCTTAAAGAAGCCACGGCAGCAGAGGCGACCAAGAAGTCGGCAGCCCGAATGCGCCGCACCAACGCACCGCTACGTCAACTCGCCAAAGATACCTCACCTCGCTCAGAGAGACACCCGGTATCGACTCACCACGAAGACCTAGAATCCCCATCAGAAAGCGATGAGGAAGAGGTCAACCGACTCCGAACGGAACGAGACCAGTTCACACAACCCTCATCCCGACCATGTGCAGGATGTGGGGCGAATCACCCACGATCCAGCTGCAAATTCCTCGACGCACTCTGCCGCATTTGCGGAAAATGAGGTCACATCGCAAAGGTTTGCAGAAGCAAACAAAACTCCAAACCCCGACAGGCCGAATGCCAGTCTTCCGGATTCTTCGGCACACAACGAGAAAAACTGAACCACCAATGGGGAAACCACTCCTACAGAAACAAACCGTCCACCACTTCCACCAAGCGTGAAGAAACCAGGCGGGAAGAGACCCACCAAACAATCACCATAGGCCACGCTACATCCCTTGATGCCGGGAAAATCCGAGTAAAGGTCGCCATCGAAAACAAACCTTGTGTGATGGAGGTGGACTCGGGATCTTCCCTCTCGATGGTGTCGTGGAAACGCTCCAACAGCTCATTCCAACGATTCGCGCCAAGACCTTAACCCTCAAAGGGTTATACTCAAAGACTATCAGGGTAACCGAATTCCCGTCGTCGGGTCCCGCAGATTCCAGGTCTCCTTCAAGGACCGCACCGTCGCACTACCACTGACTGTCGTGGACCGCGACAGGCCTAGTCTTTTGGGCCTTCAATGGTTCAGACCACTCGGAATCACGGTAGCCGGAGTCCACCGGGCCGAGAGCAGCGATTGGGAGGAAACACTCGTGCAAGAATTCCAAGACGTTTTCGCGAACGGACTAGGCAAGTACAAGGGGACCCCGATCTCGTTTAACTTGAACCCTGAGGTAGCACCCATCCGCCTTAAGCCGCGTCGGGTGCCGTTCGCCTTGAAGCCTAAAATCGTCGAACAACTCGATAAGCTTATAGCGCAGGGCGTGCTGGAGCCCACCGACCACGCCCGCTGGGAAACCCCTATAGTGACGCCTATCAAGCCTGATGGGTCACTAAGAATTTGCGGAGACTACCGGGCCACCTTAAACCATGCACTGCAGCAAAGTGCATATCCAGTGCCGGTAGTACAACACTTGCTCCATTCCCTGGGTGGCGGGAAAGTTTTCGCTAAACTAGATCTAGCCCAGGCATATCAACAATTGCCTGTAGATCCAACCACGGCAGAGGCGCAAACTATCGTAACGCATAGGGGCGCATTTAAATGCAACCGGCTCCAGTTCGGGGTAAGCGTTGCCCCTGGACAGCCAAGGAATCCATCCCACCGAAGACAAATTAAGGGCGATTAAAAAAGCCCCCACTCCAAGGAACAAGGCAGACCTACAGCCGTTCCTTGGACTTATCAATTTCTATAATGTCTTTTTACCCCACAAAGCAACGGTAGCTGAACCATTGCATAGACTATTAGACAAAAAAGCAACGTGGGTTTGGGGACAATGGGAACAATATGCTTTCCAACAAGTAAAGAAATTGCTAACTTCTGATTCTGTACTTATGCAGTACAACAAGACTCTTCCGCTCACTATCACGTGTGACGCATCACCTTTTGGGGTTGGGGCAATTCTGGCCCACGTATTACCAAATGGAGCGGAAGCCCCCATCGCGTTTTTTTCGCGAACCTTAGCTAAAGCTGAAAGAAATTATAGTCAGCTGGACAAAGAAGCTTTAGCTATTGTGGCTGCAGTTAAAAGATTTCATGAATATGTTTATGGCCGTGCATTTACGATAATTACTGATCATAAACCACTACTGGGGATCATTGCGGGTAATAAACCAACCCCGTATATATTGTCCCCCAGAATGACCCGTTGGTCTGAATTCTTGGCGGCCTACAACTACACCTTGCAACATCGCCCGGGGAAATCAATTCTCCACGCTGATGCATTGAGCAGAACGCCGCTCCCAGACTCTGTTGTAGATCCAGCCCCAACCATCTCAACACTACAGATTGAAGCTCTACATGTACCACCATTGACAGCTAGAGACATTGCCTTGGAAACAAAACGTGACCCAGTTCTGCAACACATCCTATGCTGGGTTGAACGGGGGTGGCCGACAGACCAAATAGCACCGGAGTGGGCGCCTTTCAAAGCCCGCCAAACCGAACTGTTTTCCCAAAAAGGCTGTATCTTGTGGGGCGATCGAGTCGTAATCCCTGGCAATTTGCAACAAACTGTTTTGGCGGTATTGCATGAAGGACATCCGGGTATCGTGCGGATGAAAGCACTCGCACGCAGCTACGCTTGGTGGCTGGGAATCGACAAAAGAATCGAGGCCTGGGTCGCTACTTGTCAACGTTGCCAGGACGTCAGCAACGCCCGCCTAAAGCAAGCCCAACCGAATGGGAAACTCCGAGGGGACCTTGGTCCCATATTCATATTGACTTTGCGGGACCTACCAAAGGACACACTTTCCTTATTACTGTCGACGCCTATTCAAATTGGCTCGAGATCCATCGAATGAACACAACTACTACGGACTCAGTTATCAATAAATTAAACAGACTATTTGCCACACACGGGTTTCCGGACGTGTTGGTCTCGGACAACGGCCCACAGTTTACTGCATTACCCTTTGAACAATATCTTGCTGATCGGGGCATCCGCCATGTGCTAACCTCGCCCGCGCACCCTGCGGCGAATGGACGTGCAGAACGCATGGTACAATTTGTAAAAAGACCCTTCACAAAATGGAATTTGGCAACATCGACGAGAAAATCAATCGAATTCTCTTATTGCAGCACATCACGCCCCACAGCGTGACCAACAAAACACCCGCTGAACTTCTTATGGGGCGGAAACTACGATCGCACCTTGACCGGCTCCACCCGCATTCGCACCGGAAAAGCCCTTCGGCTCTAGCAGCAAATGCCGGGAATTTAAGGTAGGCGATTTAATCTTTGCCAAAAACTTTTCCGGCGACCCGTTATGGATACCCGCAACCGTTACCCACCTTACCGGGCCTAGATCTTACCGCCTGCTAACAGACGATGGGAGGGTGTGGAAGCGCCACATAGACCAACTCCGATCGAGATTACCACCCAGCGCCCATGACTCCCGGGTTCACCAACTCAAGGGGAGGAAATATCGAGGAAATTGACTTTGATATGACAAATAGCAGGCCAACGGAAACCCTACGGCCCAGCGAAACACCGAACTTGAAGCGGGAGGGAGTTGACTTGTTCAGGGAACTTTAATACGGGGAAACCGAACTGCAAAACCCCGAAGAAACACAGAGTAGCGGAGACAACCACAGTGAAAGCAGCACGGAATCACCGTGCCACGAAACAGAATTTAATAAAGATCATCCAAACGCTCCACCAGAACCGGACCTTAGACCAAAACCGGTGGAGCCACGAAAATCATCCAGACAGACCAAACGGCCTGTCTATCTTGAGGATTTTATTATAGCTCCCCTCAAACGGAACCCAAGGGGGAGGGGTGTTGTGAATCAATAAAAGTTACTAGCATAAATGCAAATCAGGGTTTGGAAACCGGCACACCTGATTGGTCCTTATACAACAACTAGGGATTGGTCCATAACTAGTCCCTGATTGGCCACTATCCTTACACTTCTCATTGGTTATTAGTTTGAACTTGTTGCACATGTCATTGGTTAAATAGGTAGCAGCTAACCCTATAAAAGGGTTGCTGTTGCCCATAGCCTTGCTCTGTTCTGTTCTATTCACTGTTATTAAAGAGTTGAAGTCACTGGTCAGATGTCTGGTCTCCATTATTCTCCAAACTTAACAGAAAGAGGGGTTAAAATCTTCAAAGAAAAACCAGAAAGTCCAGTTGCCTTTTGAAAAAAGCACCTTTGGGACAACCATGACTTGGATGACTTGAGAATCTCCATAGTTTGTTGTTAAGGTAGTAGCCTGGGTGTTAAATCTGGATTCCCCATTAACTTTGCTTGTCAGAAGGTGATGACATCACCCTGGGATTCTGTGACTGTCATAAATAGAAACCAATTGTCAAGATAGATAGATGATAGATAGCAATTGCACTTGGACTTTTATACTGCTTCATAGTGTTTACAGCCATCTTTAAGCGATTTAAAATTGCCCCCAATGATCTGGGTCCTCATTTTACTGACCTTGGAAGGATGGAAGGCTGAGTTGACTTTGAGCCTGGTGAAATTTGAACTGCTAAACTACTGGCAGTCAGCAGTCAGCAGAAGTAGCCTAACCGCTGCATCACCACAGCGATAGACAGACAGACAGACAAATAGATAAACTGCATGGTATTGTTACACACATTTTACTTCTAAGTTCATATCAGTATACAATAATATGCCATCTATTAATGGGTGGAAACAAACCAAATAGTGAGAAGCACTGATATCTTACTGCATGACCAACATATGTACACAAGAAGCAGGGAAACAGAAATAATTGCTATGTGCCTAAATCAATTGAGAGTTGATTTCATGTATGAGTACTGTTCTATGTGAAATAGTAAAATAGCACAAGTTCTCATTGAACAATGATTCCTTCTTTCTTGTGGTAACAATATAATGTTAAAAATTATTCTTATCTCATTTGATGCTTGGTATAGTAGGGTATTCTTTGTATTTAATAATGATTCCTTGTCTAATGTTGACTTCTCTGTCTTGTCACTTTTATAGATTTTCCCAAACTTTCAAATATTGTTATTGAACCAAGTGATGCAGAATATGGAGAAAGTGTAAATTTAACTTGTGAAGTCACAGATTTCAATCCTAAAAACATTTGTACTCAGTGGTTCTTGGGAGATAATTCACTAAGGAACGGTGTGGTCACAGAGGATTTAGATATGGCCTGTAATGGTTGTTACAAATTAACTTCCGTGTTTGAACTAAAAGCTACCGCTTCAGTTTGTGATAAGACCATTTGTTTCAGAGTGAGTCATGCAAGTTTGGCAAAACCTATTACAAGAGAAGTGTATCTAAAACTTCCAGGTGCGTACCAATTTTTTTTAAATGTAGTTATTGTCAGACTGTGCTCCTTCTAGATCCCAAGAAAGAAATACTCAGACTCCATGGTGTAGAGCAGAATTTATCTTTTACTGGAAAATGAATGGTAGCAAACAGAATCAATTCCGAAACTAAAATATTGGCGGGTAAAATGCATATACAAAGGGATAGAATTGCTCCCCCCTCCAGAGATCAAATGATTCTTCCAATTAAAACTTCTGAATAGGATCATGTGGTCATCTCTAGGTGATGAAACCATTAATAAAATATTTTGTAGAAATTGATTATCTAATCGACATATTTGATGAGGTAAAAAGTTGTAAGTTTTGAGGTAATGAGGTAGTATTAAGAGTCTGCAAGGAACGGGTTAATTGTTTTACTAGCAGCTGGATGAGAGGGATTTATCGCTCTGTAAACAGGAAGTTGTAATACAATGTTCCAAGGGTTTTTACCGAGTGAAGGAAAGGGCTTCGCTTCTAAGAACAGAGGAAACCAAAACTATCCTTCTTTGTTTTGTTTTCCCTTGATGAATGAGATTTCTGGGCCCCTCCTAGTTAACTGAATACACTTTCAAAGTTTGTTGCTTTTAAGAGAAAGAGGCACTGTCTTGCACTGGTAAATTCAAACAGTTTATATTTTTACGGCTTCAATATACCTCTGTTTCTATCACTCCTGGAGTCCGGATTAGCAATTTGGTGGGGAGAAGAGAGGGAAGAGGGAAATGGGGGCAGCAGGGAGGAGGCAGTCTGCTTCACACCCTGGCTGCAAACTTCTGGAGACAGACTCACAGCTCCCGGTGCTTACCGCCCTGTAAGGATGGGATGAATCTCACCAACTCTAAAGATGATCGTTCTCTGGGCTCTCACCAGCTCCAAAGGTGATCGCTCTCTGGGCTGGGTAGCTCCTGGGAAAAGTCGGATTCTCACTCAGCAGTCCGAGGAAAAAGCCACAGTTGGAGCTTTCCTCCCTCTCTCTTCTGAGCGAGGCGGTAGCAGCGGCAGCGGCAGCGGCGCCTCCTCCGACTTTTTCTTCCTTCGCTGCCCGTCGTCTCCCCAACAAAGGAAAGCTGCTTAAAACAGGATTCCTGGACCCTGGCAGGATCCCCTCACTCCAGATCGGCTGGTTTCTCCCGTGCTTTTGGTGCTTTGGAAAATAGTTTGATCTTTGTAGGAGCCCCTCAAATATTGGAACAGTGCTATCATCTTCCTCCTAGTCCTTCTTTTCATTAGACTAGACACACAGGACCCAATTCTTGTAACTGTTCATTGTACCTTTTAGCCTCCAGCCCCTAATCTTTTTTGTTGCTCTTCTCTGCGCTCTTTCCAGAGTCTCAACATCTTTTTTTGTATTGGGGTGACCAGAGCTGGATGCAGTATTCCAAGTGTGGTCTTCCTAAGGCTTTGTAAAGCAGTACTAGAGCTTCACGTGATCTGGAGTCTATCCCTCTGTTAATGCAACCCAGGATTGCATTAATAGAGGGATTGAATCAAGATCACATGAAATTCTAGTACCCGTATCTGATCTGAATTCTAGATAGAGATCTAGATCATAGATATTTCCCACCATTCCTCTGATGTTTGTGGGTAATTTTCAGTTCAGTTTGCACACAGTACATTCCAGTCAATCCCTTTATTCAGATCAGAGCTACATATACACCACTCATTTCAGCTAGCAAAAAAAAAAAAATAGAGCTTGATGTTTATATGTGAAACATCACAAAGATTAAAAATAGTTAACTGGCAGACAAAAGTAAAGAGAGAGAAACTCATATGACACAAACATTACATTATCTGTCTATCTAGTTATATGTGTTTAAAGAAGAACAGAACTTTCCAGTGGAAACAACACTGTGGTTATTTAGCATGGGTAATCCCAAAGGCTTTGGTTTTTCCAGCTTTAACTCTTTTATGTATATAATGGCGGCCAAATACAAATGGAAACTAAATGGATAATAGTGAAGAACCTTCAAAGCCACCACGTGTCTTCCAAAGCTTTGATGACATCTCTTACCATTTTCCTTGCCCACTATTCCATAGCTGTTATTTACACAAAGCAAGGGAGGATCAAGCCCAACCCATCTGCTAAGGAACCTGACTGTAGAAAAATCAGCAAGTGACTCTTCTTCTATTCTGCACCATAAAGAAACCATTTGGTGGTCAGGGATGATGTATCCAACAAGACACCTTTGCCCTTTCAAGTGACAGAGATAGTGATTTTTCTACAGTCAGGTTCCTTAGCAGATGGGTTGGGCTTGGTCCTCCCTTGCTTTGTGTAAATAACAGCTATGGAATAGTGGGCAAGGAAAAATGGTAAGAGATGTCATCAAAGCTTTGGAAGACTCGTGGTGGCTTTGAAGGTTCTTCACTATTATCTGGGTATATCTCTACACATCACATTTTTGCTGCTTGAATTGAAACCCTTTTGGTTTTCTTCCTAGCCTTACCTAGACTTCATAAAGTTCGTTGTTCCACAATTGTGCCAAGATCAAATGAGTCGCTCACTCTGAGTTGCAAAATTCATTCTTATTTTCCGGAAACTCTTGAAGTCTGTTGGAATAAGGATGATGAAATTCTAGACAGTTCCTTTTCAACGCCACCCAAAAAAGGTGTTAATGGGCTTTACTTTTGCATCAGCAAGATCCACTATTGCCCCCAAGTGGAAGATTCTGGAAAGAGGTTTGTCTGCAGAGCTAAGCTTGAAGGATCACAAACATGCAAAGAATCTGCATGGCAGATGAACGCTGTGGGTAAGTGGAGCAGAAAAACTACGGTCTTTATTATCCTACCCTGTTTCTCCAACAATATGGCCTCCCCCAATAGAAAGTCCCAGCATGTTTTATAGGCATGAAATGAAATTAAGCCCCTCCCCCAAATTAAGGCCTATATTAAAACATGAGAAATGGGGGGGAATGGTGGGGGGGCTTGCCGTTAGGAAGTACTTTTGTTGCACACCTGGATATGGTGCTGCCTGCGTTGATCCCAATATGAAGTGCCCCACCAACGCCGAGGTCAACATCCAAGCCATCGCTGCCCGCCCGCCCAAAGATGCAAGGGGAGGGGAATTAAGTCACCCCCGAAAAGACGGCCTAGCCATTTTTTCGGGGCTCAAAAAAAAAAAATAAGACCCGGCCTTATTATATGAGAAACTCGGTGTATTGTACATTGGGTATTTTACTCTTAATGCCTAAGGCACAGAGTAATTCCAATAAAGTGCAGCTCCTTTTTGCAATAAAATAAATAAATAAATCCTACTCCTCTGATGTAATTCCACTCTTTTAACAATTAACTCATAAAGTTTTACTGCTATTGTAATAATAGTCATGATTTTTTCTCTTGCTGATCCCTCTTTCAATTCTTCTCTTCCCACATTGCCACAAGGTGTGAATTCAATTAAATTTTCCTTTCTCAGAAAAGTATTCCATACATCTCAGAATAAGATGTCTCTTACAATATGTGTATAATAAATACATCTATTGATATTTAGGAGGTCACAGAATCCCTTCCTTCCTTCCTTCCTTCCCTCCCTCCCTCCCTGCTATACAATTGGGCAGATGATAGATTTCTGAAAGCCATAAAGATCCATAGTAGAATCCTGAGCCAACGTCCTTGAAGGGGAAGACATTAATGCTCTCAGGCCAGGGTTTGACTTTGGTATCTGAAATCAACTCAGTTCTTTCATGCAATATTCTTCTGAAGCAGAAAGGAACATTGCTGAGTAGGTTACTCTTTAGCTTCATGTAACACTTGCCACTGCCAAACAGCTAGAAGTTGGATGTGCAAAATGGGGAAATAGCCTTATTTGCATCTATGTGCAGATTAAAAGTGTGTGAATGTGCCTTTCTGGAATATTACATGAGCAACCGAAAATCTATTTCCACACCAAATTAGAAATCTTCATTGGTATTATTTTATCATTGAGGCCATTTTCTATTTTATTTTTTACCAGATTTGTAATTTATATACATTTGGGCACTTTATTTATTTGGATGATGACTTTGGCACTTAAGCTAAACGGTCATGTGGGAAGAGAAGTTTGTGCTTTGACTTCACAGCTCTGTACTGAATACTAACTCTGTCATTTGCTGTTGTGTTTTATTTACAGTTCTGGCCCCCAAAGTTGGCAAAATAGAATGTAAGCCCCCTGTACCTGAGTGTGGGAAATCCATCACATTGAGTTGCTTATTGACAGAATACTATCCACCTGAGTGTGATATTTATTGGAAAAAGGGCTTTGAAGAGCTCCCGGATGCTACAATTAAAACAGAGGAAGCCCAGTTGGACAGAATGCCAAAGATGTACTCCAGGAAAAGTGAAGTAACCTTTACACCCAGTGCAGAAGACCATGAAGTAGAATTCTTTGTTGAAATAAATCATTCCAAGAACATTTTACGGGAGGGATATACAGTCATGTTGAAAGGTGATTGTTATCATTGCTACAAAAAAATCTTTGTCTCTTGGAGTATCTATGGAGATTCTCAGTCATTCTAGGTCTTGGTTGTCCCAAAGGTGCTTTTTTTCAAGAGGCAACTGGAGTTCCTGGTTTTTCTTTGAAGGCATTTCGCTTCTTGTCCAAGAAGCTTCTTCAGCTCTGACTGGATGCAGGGAAATGGAAGGATTTATACTCCTTGCAGATAGCTAGTCATATGCATTCTTTTAGTGGATTGTTAAGGTCGCTTGGAGGTCACCAGGTGGATTTTAGTGGATTGTTAAGGTCGCTCTGTGTCATCAAGGTCACCTGAGTGGTGCAAATTGGTGTGGAGCCTTCTTGGAACTGCTGAAAGGACTGTGTTGTAGATTGGAGATAGATGATGTCGTATCCCTCCCCCTCTGTTGTGAGGGGGCGGTTCAATTTTGACATAGATGGCCTCTTTAACCCCTCTTTCAAACCAGCGTTCCTTTCTGTCCAAAATATGGACTTTGTTGTCTTCAAAAGAGTGGCCTGTGTCTTTTAAATGGACTGTTGAATCTAGTCCTGATGTGTTTGTTCTCCTATGTTGTGCCATGCGTTTATGAAGTGTTTGTTTTGTTTCCCCAATGTACAACCACAACCACTTGTACAACAAACAACCACTTCATAAACGCATGGACAGATAGGATTGCTAGTTTGAAAGAGGGGTTAAAATCTTCAAAGAAAAACCAGAAAGTCCAGTTGCCTTTTGAAAAAAGCACCTTTGGGACAACCATGACTTGGATGACTTGAGAATCTCCATAGTTTGTTGTTAAGGTAGTAGCCTGGGTGTTAAATCTGGATTCCCCATTAACTTTGCTTGTCAGAAGGTGATCACATCACCCTGGGATTCTGTGACTGTCATAAATAGAAACCAATTGTCAAGATAGATAGATGATAGATAGCAATTGCACTTGGACTTTTATACTGCTTCATAGTGTTTACAGCCATCTTTAAGCGATTTAAAATTGCCCCCAATGATCTGGGTCCTCATTTTACTGACCTTGGAAGGATGGAAGGCTGAGTTGACTTTGAGCCTGGTGAGATTTGAACTGCTAAACTACTGGCAGTCAGCAGTCAGCAGAAGTAGCCTAACCGCTGCATCACCACAGCGATAGACAGACAGACAGACAAATAGATAAACTGCATGGTATTGTTACACACATTTTACTTCTAAGTTCATATCAGTATACAATAATATGCCATCTATTAATGGGTGGAAACAAACCAAATAGTGAGAAGCACTGATATCTTACTGCATGACCAACATATGTACACAAGAAGCAGGGAAACAGAAATAATTGATATGTACCTAAATCAATTGAGAGTTGATTTCATGTATGAGTACTGTTCTATGTGAAATAGTAAAATAGCACAAGTTCTCATTGAACAATGATTCCTTCTTTCTTGTGGTAACAATATAATGTTAAAAATTATTCTTATCTCATTTGATGCTTGGTATAGTAGGGTATTCTTTGTATTTAATAATGATTCCTTGTCTAATGTTGACTTCTCTGTCTTGTCACTTTTATAGATTTTCCCAAACTTTCAAATATTGTTATTGAACCAAGTGATGCAGAATATGGAGAAAGTGTAAATTTAACTTGTGAAGTCACAGATTTCAATCCTAAAAACATTTGTACTCAGTGGTTCTTGGGAGATAATTCACTAAGGAACGGTGTGGTCACAGAGGATTTAGATATGGCCTGTAATGGTTGTTACAAATTAACTTCCGTGTTTGAACTAAAAGCTACTGCTTCAGTTTGTGATAAGACCATTTGTTTCAGAGTGAGTCATGCAAGTTTGGCAAAACCTATTACAAGAGAAGTGTATCTAAAACTTCCAGGTGCGTACCAATTTTTTTTAAATTTAGTTATCTTCTGATGTTAATTGATGAAGTTGGGTTCTGTTTATCTTTTTTGGGCTTTATTGAAAGTAATAGAATTTTAACAGGTGAGGAGTGTGGCACAGCCTCATTTCGTATAAATTACACGTGCAGTGTTACTTCAAAGAAAATCTCCCTGTCTGTAGCACTGTTGTCTGTCTTGTTTTGTCTTTTGTGCTGTGGGTATCAGGAAGTAAGCCACAGCCCAGATGTGACATATCTGGGAGAAGAGGTGCTCAACATTACTCTGAATTCATCTCAGTTTCTTCTTTGACCATGCCATCTGGACACCCCTGGCTTTTTTTATCACATGTGGGAAAATATGGGATAAGATTATTTGACTTACCAATAAGATGCATAGTCATCCATTTCCAATCATCCATTCCATCCATTCCAATCACAATGGCACCCAAATGATGAAACATGATGACACAACACATCCCCTGTCCTTTCATACTTGAATTGCACACCACAACACACACACATTCTTCTTCCACTGCAGATGCCTATGCTATCATATGTAATGCTGTTAACTGAATTTCAACCAAATGCTGGAAAAACTGTAGAATAAACCACAACATGTTTGTTTTGTCTTGATGAACTTTTTTTTTGGTGTAGTCTTGTTTGGCTTTATTTTGCTTTTGTATTTTTTTTCTTTTGGGGGAGTTTGTATTTTAATGTTTTCAGTAAAATAAAAATAGAGAAATCAGCAAAAACAACAACAAAAAAGATTGTTATGTACAGCTTAAATGGTCGGTCATAGAGAAGGTTGCAGATATGATTTCCATTCATTGGGTTTTGTTGCAAAGGGTGCAGAAAGCCTCTTCAACTTGTAGTTGGTAAAAATTGTGCAGTTGGCCTTAATGCAGTGGTCTCATACTATTGTTCCACTATGCAAGACTTCAGAGGATCAATTCTTACAGTGTTTTCTTGAATTAAAAATTGTTCTTGCATTATTTATAATAAGTCAAGGTCTGGAAACACATTATTTACATTGTCATTTCTGCTCAATTTTTTTCCTTCTCATTTAGTCAAACGGCCCGTTTTGTCTGAAATAAAGGCGACCCCAGATCATCAGAATATTTTTGAAATTTCTATATCACAATTTGCACCTCCTGATATACAAGTCAGATGGTACCAAGGCTGGAGACAAATTTCTGAAAATATCAATCCCAGGAATATTGAGATTGGAGAAGATCACTTATGTTATTTTGTTAGTAAAGTACACTTAGATGCCCAAACACTGGCCTTTGGGAATACAATACGATGTGAAGTTAAACATTCAACATCTACTGAGGATAAAAGCTTAATACTGAATCCAACAGGTAAGTTGAATACCTATATAAATACTTTATTTATTGAAGGAGTATCCAGACCAGTGACTATTTTCCAACAACTGAATCTGCAGTTGTCTCCCAATTGTTGTAATGGATCCAAAATTCTCTCTCAATAAATAATAACAATGGAAAGAGAAAAACTGTAGTGTAAGCAGTGTTAGCTTTATAAAGAAAAGGGCTCTGTAGTGGCCTATTAGTCACTCCACCCTAGACATTACTGAGCGAAAGCAAGTCGTTTGCTGTATCTGCTTATTCAGGCTGTTGATAACTGTGACCCACATCAGTGTTACATTTTTTTGGTCTCAGTACCCCTTCCTACCTTTAAAAGTTATGGGGAACCTTAAAAGTGCTTTTGTTTATATGGGTTATATATATCAATATTTATCCTACTGAAAATTAAAATTGATAGAGTCACTGCCATTAATGTTTCTCATAGATATTTGATGGGATTTTTATATTGTTTTATTTTTCAACATAGGCTGGCAAATAATTTTGAATTGGCAGACCTCTGAGAGGGTTTGGTTGGGACTCCTACAGGTCTTTGAGCCACCTTTTGATAGGTACTGACCAAGATGCTAAATAGCCCACAATCCGTATATAACTATGGTACTAATGATGGTCCTTTACTTCAGATCAGGAGGTTGTATGAGTGTTCAGATCACCTCTTGAGTAGCATCTAGCCTACTCCCACATTGCTCTAAGTTTATTATGACTTAATTATCCATATCTGTCTGCACAGAGGGAAGAAAGGAAGTATCTAACTATAATGGATCTAAAACCGCATCTGGCACAGGATTGAACTATGCTGTCTTTTGGAAGAAAGCATAAAAGTTTCCCAAACTATGTCAGTTCTCATCTTGCTGGTGTGGTAGATGCTATCTATATTAGAAGACAGAAACTCTGAAAAAATATATCAAAATTCAAAAAGTGAGCCACAAATAGGGATGACTTATTTTAACAAGCAAACTTTTTTTCTTCAAATTCCTGCGTGATGGCCACACATTATTCTGTTTGTATGAGACATACTGATAGCACCATTTTAAAGCTAAGAGACTGACAGACTGAAGATAATGAAAAATCGTTTGATGATCTGTCCATAAATGGCTCTAGTCCATAAATGTTTGTACCATGTTGTACCACATTTTTTTTTTAAATCAGAAGATTCTTAGTATGGTTGCTAGAGTGGATTCTTCTCAGAAGCAGTGGCATCTGCAATGGCGCTCTTCCCTTCCTTATACTGACAGCTAAGAGATTTAAGTAAGAAATTGACAAAAATCCACTTTGACATCAAAAGGCATTTAAGCTGAAAATAAAATGTCAAAGCAATAACAAAGACGTTTGGATACTCAAAAACCTTTAAAAGCAGGAAAGGAGAGAAAAGGAAAGAATAAAAGGGCGGGATCTGGAAAAATGGAGGAGACTGCCTGGAACTAAAAGGAACTTAGAGTGAAACCTTAACAAGATTCCTAAAAGATACATTTTAATTGAAACTTTGTAACAAAATAATAGAACCCCAGGAAGAGAAAGTGGAAAAAAGAAGCAAGAAGAAACAGCTTTGGATTATTTGGATTACTTGGTGATTTTTGAATTTTTGGCTATTGGATTTGAATGACTAAAATCAATCGGGTTTAAAAGTGTTTAAAATGGCATCACTTTTAGAAGAACTGAAAATGGAACTTAAAAAACAGAAAGAACATGCACAAGAAGGAAGAGGTTCTTTTGGCTTCATATTTCAATTTTTAGAAAATACCCGAACAAAGCTGAATAACGTGTATATATATATATATATATGAACATAGTGTATATTTTAAGAATGTACCAAGCAGAATTCAATTGGAAGTTATGTACTATATTGCATGTTATAATTTTAAAGGCATAAATTGAAGTTTAAATAAGAATTGAATGGATAAAATTAAAAGATATAAAGGTGTCATACTCCAATAGTAACTACAGGGGAAAATTTGTTTAATGAGAAAAGATAATATGAAATTGAAACAGGACAGACAAAAGTATAAATATAATGATTGGAAAGACATTGAAACTTAGAAAAAGATATATAATTGAATTTAGATATGAGATAATTAAAAATAAAGTTGAGAAAACCAAGAGAGGGGAAAAATTATGGAGAAAATGTTAAAATAGTAATAAGATATGGAATAGAACACAAAGATGAATATGAAATTGAGTTTGTGTCTGTATGAAGAAATGGTAACCCGGGATCATGCTATTCTCAAAAAAAGATGTTTTATTTGTATTATGTTTTTGGGAAAACCCAAATACAATTTATATTTTAAAAAAGAAAAGATATTAATACATTTTGTTTACAGCATGCTATCATTTTTTAAAATTCAGAAAAAATAGAAAAATAAATACTTGTACTTTAAATAAAAAATTAAAACATTAAATTTATACGTTTATAAATAATATTGCCACTTTTGTCCTCCATGATTAATTTAATGGGTGGTTTTATACTTGTTTTAACTACAGTTTATTTAATTACAATTGTAAACTCCTGTAATTCCGTCCAAGATTTTTAATTGGAAATAGCAGTCAAATATTTAAACAGATAAAAATAGTTCAGTCTTTATTATTATATATTTGACCAATTTAAGATGACCCTCTCATGATAAAATTGAATTTATTATAAAAGTTAAGGAAATTTTTTTAAAATTCATCTTGCGGACAAATGATTAGAAGTTAGACTTCTCTATTTTTCTACTCCTACCTCATCACTCCTCTGGATATACTCATTTCATTTCATAATATATACTTTATCAAAGGACATATTATTAGTGTATAATTTAATAATAAATAATCAAAAGAGAAATATATTTTTAAAAAGTTAAATTATTGTAATAGCTCCACACTGAAATGTGTTTGAATATTAGTAGCTCGGGTTGGCAGTTGGGCTGTTGGTTTGAGCTCCAAGCTTGGCAATTTGGTTGCGAACTTTTCATCACCATTTGGGGAGACATTGTCAGTGCGCTTTGATTTGTGCTTGTCTGTCAGAACACTGGCCTTTAAATACCTTTTTATCTGATGCAAATCAGCGTGGATGCTGTTTGTTCGGCTATTTCTCAGTTACGGTCTGATTTCGGACCGTTTGATTGGATGGCTGTTGTTACTGAGGCACGGTCTTTGGTTTTAAGTACCATCTGTGTGATGTAAATTTGTTGTTGTTTGTTTGGATACTTCTGAGTCATAGTTTGGTTTTAGACTGTTTGATTGGCTGCTGGTGGTTGTTGAAGTGTGGTCTGATTTCTTGTGAAAAAATAGCTCCACACTGTTTTTATCGGAAGTTATTTCAGTTTAAGAATGCAAAATAATGACACACCCCTATTAAAAATTAAGTTCTCCGAAACCCATCAGGCTCTCTTTCATCTCTTTTAGTCCCATATTTCAGAAACAGCCTACAAAAAAAATCCTGAATAAAGAATTTAAATAGATTACAGTACCTAAACTTATGGTCCATTTGGTGCTTCAAAAACCAAGAAAGAAAGGGAGGGAGGGAGGGAGGGAAGGAAGGAAGAAAGGAAGGAAGGAAGGAAGGAAGGAAATAGGCAGCTAAGAAATCTGCAGTGTGGAAAAAAATGAAGTTTTTGATTTGGCATTAGTTTTATTTACATATCAAATTTATATGGCTGCCCATCTCACAAAAATTACTCTTTAATGGAATTCTATATACAGCTATCAAAATTCTGCATATTATCTGATTAGGAGTTGCAGATACTTTGAATCAATCATCCATGCTAGCATTGCCTATCAGAACTCTTCCAATCCAATCACCCTGCTAGGGCTATAGTGACTTTAAAAACAGACATAGAAAGAACACCCTGCTAGGAAGTGTTTACACACGTAAGAAATCTATGCTCCTGAAGTGATTCCTCATTAAGCTGAAGAGCCACAAACTGAACTTGATGTTCTGTCTTATATTAGCCATAATCTGGGATAGGACACATACTTTTGTGTTACATAACCCCTTCTTGCCACATAATCATAAATAGTACAGCATCATTTGCTGCACAGTAACTGAAATGTCTAAACACCATTTCAAATTTGCAGGCTTGTCTTCTCATTAATTGAAATGCAAGGACTGCTTCAGAACTGGGACATATTTAATCATGGATTTAATTTAAACAAACCGGCATTAGTTCAGTCCCTCTTCAGGATATCCCTGTGTTCTGCCCAATCTCAAGTCATCTTCCCAGTTTCCCTCCCCCACTCCAGGTATGAAATAAAGAGGCAGTGGGGCTACAAGAAGGCACAAGCAACACATTGCAAAGAAAATCAAATTGTTCAAATGTGGTACAGATGAAGGAACCTGAGAAGTACAACTTGTCATATGAGCTGGTTACTAAGACAAAGCCAAGCAAATCCCCTTATAGCTTAACGTCCCTAGTGAATCCAGATATTGTGATTACTAACTCAAGTTTTATAGTATAGTGTGTTCTGTGAATCTAGCCATTGTGGCTTGTTCAAGCAACCACGATTAAAAGAACCCACTGGTTAAAGCAATGTGTGAATTCAGCGCCACCCAAAACCTGGTTCTTTTGACTTTCTCTTTTCCAGAGAAGTTTTCTTGAATTATTAGTTTCAACCAGCTTAGGACGGTCTGCTTGCTTGCTTACTTATTTACTCATTTATTTTTAAGAATTATAAGGCTGTCCAATTCAAAACAACGTGACTCTGGGCTGCATTCCTCTAAAAACATTATAGCTAATTTAAACTGTTTCCCCCCCTTTTAATAACATAGACTTTATCCTTGAGAATAGATTTTGGTCAGGCATAATGGGAGTTGCAGCTGAAGAGATCAAGGAGATGCCAAGCTACACAAGGTTGCAGTAATGGGATACTGTAGGTAGAGTCTGCTGAGCTCCATGTTCTGAGTAGGGGTGAAGCTATCAGGGAGTGGAGTGGATTGGGCCACCCATTCTTTTTCTTACCTTCTTTGTTTCTCTGATCGCTTCTGTCTTTCAAGGCTGAAGGAAAAGCTTTTCCAGCAGATCAGGATGAGCTGCAGGTGATGTGAAGTATTGCTACTCTGCAATATTTCATACTGAGAAAAAGAATTCACAATGGAAGGTGACAGACTGGGAATCCAATTATATAAAATATCCACGTGGTGATTTCTGAGGAGCAATTATTTTTTGCTTTGCTATTGGAAATTAGTCAGTTTAATGGTGAATGAAGGAGTTTAGTCAAGTTTAAATTTAAAAGTTTAATGAAGGAGGTGGGAGTTTTAGGATTATTTTCCTCAAGCTCCTTACTCATTCACATGTGCTTGTTTATTCCACCTTAGTCGTGATGTGACTCAGAAGCACATCAAGAGACAGCTGCTGGAATGCCTCCTGTGTGGCGAGGGCTCCTCTGAGAGAGGCCATGTCTTTAGGACATACCAAAGTGTTTATTCACTTACGCAGCTCTGCTCCTATTACACCAACTCTGGATTCTTTGCATTTCAAACCCATGAAGTGACAAGGGACAGTCAAGCCTGTGGCCTTCTAACGTGTGCTACCTTTAACAGAAGCAAAATATAAACAAGAAAATTTACCTTGGCTGAGGCAAATAAACTGGGCATCTCATCTTCTATTATTTGTGTTAACATTTCAGTCAGTTCTTTCTCCCTGGACTAAACTGTCCGCTCTTTCTCATGTGGCTGTTATTGTGTCGCATAAACTTGATGCAGAAGGATCATGCTCTCAATGTTCTACCTAGTAAGGAAGCACCACGTTCGGTTCTTATTGTTCACATATCCTTGCAGCTTCTTCAGGAATTGTCCACTGAACAGATTGGCCATGGTGAGAGAACACCCACTTGATGAAGATCTCCCCCAACCATAGATTAGAAGAGTTCCCACTGCAATTCTCTGCCTCTGAGTTTAGCCAGAAACTCACACAATAACTAACAAGTGAGAACAACAGAGATGCTATTGTGCGAGATCCCTCCCTCTCTTCAGTTCTAAGCGTACAAGTTGTTATCTTACAGCCTGTCAGGCTTCCCTATTATGGGACATCAGCTGTGCTGAACTTCCAAATATGGGATGGTTTCTGGATTCCTGCATGGCAAACCAGGTACTTACATGTTTCAGGCTCTACCTTATTCAGCCCAGGAGGAAGTTTCAACCATGCATCCCTCTCCATTCTGAAGCTTTCTGGATATGCTGAACTACAATCCC